>NC_031776.1:11029976-11193414 GCF_001522545.3 Parus major | reverse complement strand
GCAGAGCTGCTCCCGGGTTCCTGTCCCGCAGAGCTGCTCCCGGGTTCCTGTCCCGCAGAGCTGCTCCCAGGACCGCACTCGGGGGTGCTGGGCAAGTCGGGCAGGGGCTGGTGCCACCAGTGGAGCATCGTGGCCAGACCTGCGCTGTAGGAATTGCATCCCTCTGTCTGACCCTGACTCCCAGCTCCGAACTGCTGTAGATGCAGGATTTTGCCTGGGGTGTGAAAACTGAAATTCCAGCTGCTGATAGCTATTAAAGTGCAACCGCTGAAGCAGAAATGTTAATGCTGGTGTCTTTGCCAAACTCCTACTGGTTTATTTTCATAAAGGCTGTTGCTGGTGGGGGGGGCAGGGGGTGTGGGTGGGAGGGGATAATGTTGGGAAATGAGGTCTAATATTAATTACTTTCTGGGCAAAGCAAACAAGTCCTCCTGTAGCATCCTGGAAGCTGCCCACATGTTATGTTGGATTATAGTGAAGGACTGCTAATCCTGAAAATTCTGTATGGACATTGATAATATTTACTTAAGGTTGCTGATCTGTGGGAATTTGTGAGGTATTAGAAATTGTTTTTACCTGAATTTGAATGAGGCAGCATCACACCGGCAGTTTCTGGTTTGGGAGACAGCAGGCTTTTAAAATGTACCATTGTTATTGTTATTATCCAAGTGCAGCGGAACCCTTGGTGCTTTCCTAGGCACAGCAGTAAAGGCATTTTCTGCCCAGTGAGATTTATTCATGCAAGTTATAGTAGAGAAGGATGATGACTCATGAAACAGCTTGTGGAAAGATGAAATGGTGACTGTCCCCAGACATCCCCTGCCCTGTGCCAAAGATCACTTCTTCCAGGGCAAGGACATCTGCACTCAACTCAGGACCATTGTAGGACTACTGTTGCCTGCCTCACTGTATTGGAGCAATTAAGATTCGACATTTACTCCCCTTCTCTGAGCTGCAAACTGAGGTGATTCGTGGAACCACATTACTTTTGGCCCAGAGATCCCTGCATGAGGGGCAGCCACTTGCAGGAGAGCAGCAGGGCAGGGCAAGGTGGTAGGAGCTGCTGTAGCCATCTGATTTTCATGTTCCTGTGACTCAGTAGTCTCCCTGACCACAAGGGTCAGCTCTTTGTGAATAAAGTCTATAGGTGTTGGTCCCTAGGTATTATGCAGATATAGTGAGTTTGGACTCTCCACAGCAACCTGACCAGCTGAATAATAGCTACTCATCAGACTCCAAATTTGCTAAACAGTATTCCAGAAGAGCGCTCTTTTTTTCCAAGAATGTCTGGGGTAGCTGTGCTTAAGACATCAAAGGTCTAAAAATTAGATTTGCTTCAAAAGCATATCTTGAAACTGGTCAATTTTTGTTGTTTGTTTTTTTAGCTGGACTAACTCTCCCTTTAAGATGGTCTCAGATTCCGGGTGCTCACCACCAGAGCTGTGGGTGGTGAGGAAACCCAGGCCACTTCCAAGCTTCTTCAGAGGCGCTTATCCGCTCCAGGGAAGCTGAGAGAGCCAGCACAAATGGTATTTTGCTAAATAATTCCTTAGGGCTTGAGGGCTTCTTTCCTAACAGGGCCAGCTAAAAAAAATCCAAGAATTGGCATGGGGGTTGTATAAAAATTCATTATTGCTTTTGTCCATCTTTTAAAGTATTGATTTAAGAAATACATACTTTTCACTACATTTTTATTAAAATCACTTCTGAAAAAAATTTCTTGTTGAAAGCCTTTTCAAGAAAATTCAGCTTACTGGTAGTATTTGATGTCATCTGTTTTTCAAACATGATGAAAAATTACAATTGGGATAGGAGCTCGTATGGAAGCATCATGGGAGAAACACAAAAGGTTTTTGAAAAATAGTTGAAAATAGTCTGTATGTGACACACTCTTCCTATTCACTAGCATACAGCTAAAAGAAAAATCAGGTCCATTTTTAATGTAAAAATGCTCAAGCATTTGCCTCTATAAACAGAAACAAAACCAAAAGCCGGGTAAATCCAAATTGTATAGCCAAGGAACCCAAGCACCCCCTTGCCTAGAGAAGGAATTAGTCGCTTGCATAATCAAGCCTGGGGAGCTCATTTTGTCATGCTCAAAGGGCTGCAATGGTGCAACAGTAGGGGTGGAGGGATCAGCAAACACCAACAATGAATTCCCCTCATTTTTCCATTTTAAGGCCTGAGTAGGGGAAATGCAAAGCTCTTCTTTTTTGCTCTTTCCTTCCACCTTCTTTTTTTTAAGGGTAGATGAAAAGAATGAAGCAGTAAAGAAGCCAGGTTGACACCTGTATCTGTGACAGCTCAGGCAAGGAAAATAGTGGGAAAGAATCTGCTGGCAGCAATTTGAAACTGTCCCCTTCCTGACTTGGAGGCTTTGACTGATGGTACAGCTTTGTGTAGCCATATGGTCGAACATCTTGAGGGGCTGGCAAAGAGATGCTGGTGCCAGCACTGGGAAGGAGAACCAAGTCATTATTGGAAACCAGATCTCAGAGAGAGGAGCCATTAATTTTGCTTCATGCTTGACTGTTCTGTCTGTGCACGGGACCCAGTGTGGCACTGCAGGAAGGCAAGACCTTGCCTGGCTGCCAGGCACAGCTGTGCTGGGCCATGGTTAGAAGGAAAAGCTTGTTCCTCAGTGCTTAGTGCACAGTGTGGGCTCTTCACAGTGCAGCATTTCCTTCTTTGCACACACTCATTCACACCCTTCATCTTTTTATTTACCCAAATTTGGCTTTGTTATAAGCTGCCACATTGGTTCTCCCTATATTGCAGTACCAGGAGGATAAGGTTTGTTTCTCCCAGGCTGCAACAGAGAGCCAAGGAGAGCAGAGCTCCCTGACCAGAGCCCCTGGCAGCACTGGTGCCCATTAATGTAAAACAGCACCAGGGCCAGCAAGTTAAGAGTTGTAATGACCACCGTGGGTTCCTGCTTTCCCTTTTATTACTTGGTACATTACATTTGTTTCCAGCAGAGAAGAGTTTATGTGTGTGTGGCTGCATCAGTTGTGTTGGACTGAGCTCCCTACATGGTTATGTGGATGGACTCCAGGGACAGAGCTGCACTTCCCCTTAATAAGCTCCTCGCACCACATTAAAGATAAAAGGGGAAGGGAAATATTTATATTCTGACAAAGCAGCTCTTCCCTTCAGGCTCTTGTTTTATTTATTAGCTTGCTCTGTCCCTCTCTTGCAGTTTTTTCTCTCTGTTTCAGTGCCTGTGCTGTCTTTTTCTCCTTTATTCACTAATTTCGTCCCTGGGAGACAGTGACAGCGAAACTTAAGAATCGCTGCCCAAGACATCAGATTTAAATTGTGTAATTCCCAGTTGATAACTACAACTCTCCTCCATCTTTTTTTTTTTTTTTTTTTTTTAACACAAAGTAATGATTCATGGTGCTTAAACAATTGAATCCATTGCATCTAGTTCACTCCAATTGCTTTAGAGGAAACTGTAGAAATAGGGTGAGTTGGGTGTTATTTGTTTGGTTTTTATACATTGCAACACAGATGCTGAATAGCCTCCCTTGTTTGTGTAGGCAGTGGAAACCACTATCATTCTTGTCTGGAGAAGCCCTTACTGAGGCATGACACAGCTACATGGAGACCTTTTTAACCTCATTCATCAAATGCTTCCTTTCCTCTGAGGCCTTGTCCTGGGGGACCATTCATTTCCTTCAACTAATATGCCATACAAAAGGAATCTTGGGTAGATTCCTGCATCTCAGTCTAGCTCTGAATTTGTACAAAGGTTCAAGAAGACAAGCAAAATACGGTATTCTTGTCTTCTACTTATTTTGCTCCTTCTCATACATTACAGAAAATCATGATCTAACTTACAATGCCAGGGGACACCAAAGTCCATGTTATATTTATTTTTAGAGCTATATGCTTTGTGATACAATCAAGTAGCCCTCTGCTAAGAGTGAGGCAGCAAAATTAGAGACTTGGTGCCCATAAGCTTCATGTCTCTGTCATTGTAATGTTTCTGTCTGTTGTCATAGAACTGCAAAATATCTGCAAAACACAGCCTTTACACCATCAGATGAAATGGTGTAAACTGCAAACTGCCAGATGAATGAACTGGAGCTGGTTGGGGAAGCAAACTGCTTTTTTACCATCCACAATGCTACCCTCCCAAAAAGCATCACAGCTCTGTTTCCAGACTGATCAGGAAGGTAAAAGAATTTGTTAATTGATTTTTCTCCCTCCCATATCAATTAATGGAGCCAATCTACTGAAATGTGTGCTCTTCTTTCTTAGTTAATTAATCCTTTTCCTTTATCTTCACAAATAATGGCAATAAAGCAATTAGCAAAGGATTTACAGGGTGTGGAGAAGTGAGAGATTCCTCTGGCCCCTCTGCAGCTCAAGCTGTTCAGCAGTGATGCAATTCAGGCTCTCTCTAAAGGGATTTGTGTCCCCCACCCTCTGCGGTGTGGCTGCTGAAAGCCCAACCTCCTCAAGATGTGAGATCCTCAGTTCGCCTTCCCCTCCGGGACAATTAACAACTTCGGTGCCAGTCACTGGGACAATGGCACCAGGCCTCAAAGGCCACCGGCTACTGGTGGCACTACTGTCTCCATAGCCCCTAAGCCTGGGGCTCCCAGGGAAGGTGCAAGGGGGCAGGGAGTGCTGAGCAACCCCATCCCCTCGATCCTGCTAGGACAGCAGACTCTGCTTCCTCCCTCCTTCTGCTGTCCTGGCCTTGTCCCAGCACTCCAGGCCATACACAGGCCCTGCCCCCCTGAAAGCCCTCATTGAGGGGTTCACTTCTCCTATGCAATAGAAGAGGAGCCTACCTAAGCTGTAAACCCTGCAGGAGAGGAACATACAGGAGAAGGGAGCTGCCTCGCCTCTCTGTCACAGAGAAGTGTTGAATGGGTTTTGCCATTCCCCCCAGATGTTAGGGCTCACCTGAACAGCTGTCTCCAAGCTCCCTGGCACAGCTGCTTGGATGGTGCATGCCTTTTGTGGAAGTACAGCAGCTGCACGGTTGGTTTGCACTGGTGGATGGAGAGAGCATCTCCCCATGGGCTATTCACATCCTGACAACGCATCTGTCCCTGAGCTCATCTGCTCAAGATAGCCTTTGTCAGCAACTCTCCTTCCCGTGGAAGTGTGCAGCTGAGTCCAGGTCACCTTTGCCCAAGGAAGTAACAAAGACCATACAAATTCCTGCCTCAGAGTAGGATAAGGACATCACTGACAATTTTTTATATGTTGAAATGTTCGTGTATTGGGTGGTTAAGCTAAGGCAAAGCTCCAGGATTTCAAGTCCTTTTAGGCATGATTGAGAACCCAGTGTTTTGTAATTTCTCCATGTGTTAAGGGTGTTGTGACCTGCTTCTGCCCACTTTGCCTCACACCTCTATGCAGGACTTGGTGTGGAGGGTGTGAGAGCTGGCCTAGCAGATAGAACAGCAGCCTTTACTGGTTTTGATAATTTAATTTAGTGTCTCCGAATTGTCATTTCTTATTATTTGTCTGTAAATAGAATCATAGAACCCTTTAGGTTGAAAAAGACTTTTAAGATCCTTGATTTCAGCCATTACCCTAGCACTACCATGTCCACTGCTAAACCACGTCTTGAAGTACTACATCTACATGTCTTTTAAATACCCCCAGAGATAGTGACTCCACCACTTCCCTGGGCAGCCTGTTCCAGTGCTTGATAACCCTTGTCAGCAAAGAAATTTTTCCTGATATCCAACCTAAACCCTCTGGTGCAACTAATGTTATTAGTCAAAGAGAAAGTTTGCTGATAATATCTCATTTAAGAGAAGCTTTACAGGGTATTATTTTTTCCTGTTGCTTAAGGATATTACCAGCACATAAGAATAAGCAACAAGTCCTGAAGCGCTGCAGCAAGAATCATCCACATGTTCAACCTCCTTCTTTCTGCCCACAGTTCCCCCTTTGCCTTCTCATCAGCAGCAGTGGTGTGTTGCTGGAAGGCCCATCTCCACCCTCCTTCTGAAGACACAAAGACCTGTAGATGAAAATCTCCCTCTTCTGTGCTCCTAGCTATGGAAAGTGGGAGCCCTTTTCATTCCTTAATACACAGTGGTCTCAGAAGGGCAAGCAGATCCCAGCAGCCCTGTGTATTGTGGTCAGTGAAGCAGTGCCTCCTGCACCAGAGCTCTGAGGGAACAAGCACTTGGCTCTGAACACCACCACCCCTTGCTGACCCTCAGGCTTTCAAGAGAAAAAGACAAAAAAGGTCCCATCCTAATGTGTGAATTATCTTCAGCCAAACTGTCAGCTGGCAGCCCCTTGTAGGTCTCAGACTAGAGCTGAAAAATGAAGCAACTGACTGCAAGAACCTAAAGAAATTTTCTGTAGGTGGAGGAATGTGTTCAGACAGGATAGTGTCCAGCTGTCCTTCAGCTAAGGTGCTTTCCCTGAGTGAAAGGTGTGGCAGGGGTGGCAACACGTTTAGTATCCCCTCAGCTTCCTGTTACCATCCCAGCCAGCCTGGTTACTCTGTGCTGCTGTTGTGTGTCCTGCAGGTTTTGTGACCTGCCCAAAATCTGTGAAAATGCTGGTGACCTCTAGAAAACATATTCTGCTCTAGGCTGGTTCTTTAGACTAATTTCCTACCTCCCAACTTAAACTCCACAAGAATAATATTTTGATGTAAATTACATGATTTTAACTACACAGCCACTAAACATTTCTGTCTTGGGCCAATCCTTCTGTCACTGTGGAGAAGTGTATTGGGTTTTTTTCTATTATGTTGCTTGCTTGCTTGCTCACAGCTGCCATGCCTATCTCTATTTTCAAATGTAAACTTGCTGTGCCACTATCAAGTGCCAGTAAAGAGAAGTGGATGTTCTGTGTGACAGCATGTATATAGTAGATGCATATTTGTCCTTAAGGCGAGATGCAATGTTTCATCCTGAGGGAAAGAAGAATGACCTTTAGTCTGTCTGGATATTTTACAATGTGTCCTTCCTTTTCTGTTTCCTGTGAGGTTAAAGACCTGCTGGTGATGATTAAAAGTACTGCAGTTTCTTCTCTTTCTAAGTAGTTTTTTGAGTTATTTCAGAAGCAAGAAAGAGGCTAGAAAAGTTTAGTTGCATCTTCCTTTTCACCCTGATGTCCACCAAAAATCAGATTCTGCCTAATTTTACTTTCTAACAAAAGTAAAACTTGTTAATCCTTTCTTTCTGTTCATATCCAGCAGCTGAGCATCCACTACCCCTCCCAAACAGATTCCCAGAAGGATATTTTTGCAGCCTTCATACCAAGCTATCTTTCATAGTGCCAGCATGGGATCTCTAGGCTGAAGCTTCTAGCACTTGTGGGTCCATATATATTAGCATTGTAGCTGTTAGGACCCAAGCTTAGAAATGTATTCCTAATTATAGCAGAAATAGTGTCCAGGGTTCATATCAGATCTTTTTTTCCTTGAGCTCTTTTTCTAGTCCAGAACTGCTGTATGTCTTTCTGCAGAATGCTGGCAAACATATTGTCAAGAAAAAATATAACAAGGTAATGCCAGAAGATCATCTGTGCATTGCACAGATGGTCTGCATGTGCAACACATGCCCGCTGCTTTAGGAAACATTGAATTTACTGTGTCCTGGTTTCACAGCTGATTCCAACTTGCACCACAAGCCCCTCTGACACTTCCAGGAAGTGTTGGACTCGCTCTCAGGGTGTCCACAGCTGATCTGGGCAGATGCTGTGGAAATGTCTGGGGTTTTTGGACACTGAGTAACCTGGAATTGCTACCACATAGTAGTTCCAGCTGGATATTGGACCTGCAGAAATTCCACATAAATGTAAAGAAGGTCCTCAGAGTCTCCCTTCCTTCCAGACAAAATCTGTGGGCAGAAGAGGGCATGTCCAATTAAACCCAGACGTGTCAGCTTTGCTCTAATCTGTTTGCTGGATGTCTGCAAGATGTAGAGAGATCAGGCAAAAGATGAATGGTGTGGCAGTCTAAAACCACACTTTGCTATGAGTAATGTTAGCATATTGATGCAGTCTTTCATTCTCAGTGTTTTTCAAAAGTAATTAGTGTAAAGGTCTCCACAGGATCAACATCTGAAATACTTTTTCCACTACATATATTCATTTTCCCTGTTTATAGTCTCCTCTTAAGTCACTGTATTTGCTTACTGGCAAATTTGTATGTAAAAGTTTCATTTATTTGCATTCATTCTGGCTTCACAATATCTGGGACTCTGAATTCTCTTACTGGATCTATCAGTTCCAAGTAACGTTTCCAGCCTGTTGCTGTTCTGCAGTCAGCCTGCAGCCCCACACAGCGACTCAGCTGCCTGGAGACAGGGCATTCCTACAGACTCCCTGAAGTCCTGGCTCCTAACTAGGAGTGAATACCTTCCCAGGGCCGGAATGCCCTGCTCTTAGTTCATATCCCCTCAGATAGCTGGTGACATATCACCCACCCAAAATTAAAAAAAAAAACCTGCCTGGAAATAAATCAAAGAAGAATTTCCTGGTTTAAATGCCTCTGGAAGTCACTACTCTTTTACATTTGACATTCAGATTGCAGCTGAGGCTTTCAAAAAACACAAGTTGAATGAACAGCTATGGGTCATTCAGAAGGGGAGGGCTTGGCTTTGTGGTTGCTGCCCAGAGCTGGGGTGGGGAGAGCTGAGGTGCCCTAGCTTGTCTTTCTTGCCAGAGTGCTGCCAAAGAGGTCTCTGACCCAGACCCCTCCAATGGCTCTGAGGAATGTACCACCTTAGGTCTCTCTGAGACAGAGAAAAATCATATTCCAAGTATTAGGTTAAGTAGTGATCGGGCTGGAAAGGGATTCTGCCTTCAGTGTGTTCCTTCCTCTCTCTGTGCAGTTCTGTTCTGATGTAAACTTTACTTTCTGGTGGAGTTTTGTCTGGCTTCATTCTGTGTGTGATTCATTCACTCACCCTCCCTTTCACCCCTGCAGATGGCTATTCTCAGATCATGAACATGCTGCTTTAAGACAATGGAAATAGGGCCTTTTGTTTTTCAGCTTTTCTTCGTTAGAAGGGCAGAGGTATCTGTGGGCAGGAAAAGATGGAAGAGCATCAGTTCACTAGAGATCACCTTCCAATCAGAAAATCAAAGTGCTTAGCTAGACCCCAGCCTCTTACAAAAGCATGTGGAATTAGGACAAAGCAAAATCTGAATTCCTCTCTCATCTTTGTGTAAAATTGGTATCAAGAATTTACCTGCCTGAACGACATTTTGTAGGGACAGCTATGTAAAAATTGTTATGTAAAAATTGCTGTGTATAAAATTGCTATGTAAAAATTGCAATCTCTGGAGTCTGTTTTTACTTTTTCACACTGCTGGTCACTGGCTGAGTCCACGACATGCAAAGCCCTTGTCATGCTTGTTGAAGTCAGCTGGACATACAGCTTTTTGGCACCAAAGAGAGGGAGGCTCTTTAGTATCAAGACATACAGTCTCATGTAATTGAAGTAACTGCATGTAGCTTAATAGGACCATGTCCCTGGCTCCCTAGGACTGAAAGAAAAAGGAGTATTATTTTTTTATTCTTCAGGTAACATGTTTATAACAGGTCTCTTACCTGGCTGCCATTCTATTGACTTCTGTCACTGAAATTAAGCTGTTGAAATCTATAATATAAACATGTACATACCTCTGCTATAGTATGCAATGTCCCAGCCTTCTAAGGGCAATGTACCAGGGGAGATACAGTATAATAATGCAGTAAATATAGGTCATCTTCAGTAGATTGTAGCTTTCAGCAACTGGAACAATCCTATATGCAAAAAAGGAAAGAAAATTCCCAGTGTGGGCATCAGATCTGTTCACGTGGTGTGAACACACATGCTTGAACTATATAAACACACAAAATAGTGAGGGTATGATGAAGAGCTACATAATAGCTGAAGAAATATTTGCAGTATTTTGTATTAAATTAAGAACTGAAGCTAACTGAATTTTCCGGGATGTCTTTATTATCCCATTTATGTAATAATAGTTGGAAGAAAATTCTCTGCCTTCTAGAAGAACAGTTCTGTCTCTGGTGCAGAATGTTTTACTTTTTACATGTAAAGCCTGACATTGACAAGTGACTTTTTTCTAAGTTATGAGAGGGAGGATGAACAACCATTTTGAGTGTGGACTTGAATGAACTGATCAACTGTCTGAATTACCTCAGGTACCATAGCACCAGAACCCATCAAAGACCTCTCCAAGCTGATTTTGAAATCAGCTTTTAAAATCACTTCAAATTTCACCTGTTCCTTCTTATTTCATGGCAAAATGATAGTGTTCCACTATAAATCAATCAGAAAATACATAGTAAAACTCAAATTTTAATAAATTTATTCAAGATTGGCTAAACATGAAAAGCCAGTAAGAATGCATTAGTTGTTTTCATAGTATGACCAGAACCTTGTGGGTTTGTTTAAGTGAGAACTATTGTATCATATCAGTTCTTTGTTAAGTCTGTAGTTTGGAAATTAATCTCTAATGAGTGTCTAATCTGCTGCACTTTTCCTCATGACTTTGTATAAACACTGATTTATTTATTATACTTTGGCTGTAATAATTTGCTGTGAGCTGGAAGAACAGCTCTGGAACTGTTCATTGGGGAATAATAAAAACTTGGCCTCTTTTGAGTCAGTCAGTCTAAAGTTATTTACTGCAACATAGGTGGATCAATACACTGAAGTTACTTGGTGCCAAAACCCCTACATCTGACCTGTTGGCAGTTTGGGAGCTTTTCTTTGGATGAGGTGGTCTGTTTGCTTGAACCAAAGCGTCCTTGCTTCCCACCAAGGATGTGTTTTGAAGCTCTCCAAAGAACTATGCATTGACTCAGACTCTCAGGTTTCTATTATGGACTGGAGCTTATCTGCTTGTGCATCCAAACCAGCTCTAGCTTAGCATTCTTCATGAGCAATTGGGTTGGTACACACCAAAACTACGCTGCAAAGTAAACCAGTTCCTACTAACTGGGGATGCACAGGGAATTTGCATTTGCTGCTCTCAACCACCATACTAACATAGACACTGGAGAGTAGGTAAAATACAAAAAAGATTTTTCCATTTTTCTGTTACCTAAAAGCTGTTTTGGTTGGTTGGTTGGTTGGTTGGTTGGTTGGTTGGTTATTTGGTTGGTTATTTTGTTGGTTGGTGTTTTTTGATATACCATTGCAAGTGTTTTTTTTTCTGAGAATAGCTCCTTAGTGACAGGATTTTCCAGTCAATGTTGAAAATGAAAATCTGTACACTGGCCAGAATCACAAAAAAATCCCCTTGAGGGCTAATTTTTAAGGAGTCAACATTTCTAGTTAAATCCAGTTACCCAGCTGTTCAGATTTTACTTAGTCATGCACCCAAGACAGCCGCTTTGGTCCATTGCACAGAGCTCTTTCACCTCACTGCAACTCACACTACATACTTCAGTGTAGCTTGATAAGGATCTTGTCTGGCCACAAGTCACATGTAAATATATATATTTCTTGTCTGTATTTATATTGTTAATAAGAGTTCAGTCAGCTATGATGGTAGTCAGTAAAAGATTTTTCCACCACAATAGGATTTGAATCAGGTCTCATGCATTGTTTCATGTGCCTGCCTGATTTACCAGCTTGTTTAGGCCAGGCTTGTTTGGGTTAACCTAATCTCCCTCTCCTGGCTAGAGGCTGGACCACCATCTGTCAGGATGGGTTCAGTATCCTGCTGGAGTTGTGTTGTCCATGATTACATATAGAGTCCTGAACAATGGTCTATTATCTCTTTGTCTTGACTTTTGAGTTTCTGCAGTCCTTTGTTGGTGACAATTCTTGCAGAACACCACAGCTTTTTTCACCTGGAAGGAATCTTCCATAGCAGCACCCTCTTTCCCAGGAAGACTTGTAATACTTGGAGGCAGCCTGAGCACAACAGACAGCAGCATTCCTGGGAATTTGTTTCAAGTTTCCAAGGTTTCTTTTCTGAACAAGCACAAGAATTGAACATTTCTCCTGAGACTTCTCTCATGCATGGTCACCAAAATCATCATCCTTTCCCATCAAAGGGAGTTTTCCTTCATGCCCAAGAAGCATGTGGTGGGGAAATAAAAGCTGCAGCTCTTGTTCTCACAGGTCTGGCAGAATTCACCTTCCCCAAGCCCCGTGTCTCTCTCATTTGTAGCAGCACCCAATTTTTAATTCTTCAAACTCAGCTCACATATTTGATTTTATCAGATGTTCTCCTAATTGTGTCATTTTCAGATATACTGGTATAAGCTGAGATTTTTTCCTAGAATAATTTATATCAAGCTGAAGTTTTCAGGGAAATATCTTTATTTCCCCAGAAAAAGGGGGGAAATTCTGTTGCTGTTTTTGTTTAATAATGAGCCAGATACTTGATAAGCCTAAAAACAGGTTTGTGGCAGATACCAATACACAGACACTACTAAGCAGTTTCTTTTGTTCATGCAAGCAGCTGGCTCAGTATTGCACCTGAAGAGGTAATTAGAAAGATAAGTTGGAACACTAATTTGCAACATTCAGGCCTTCCCTGGGAAGGTATTGCCATGACAAAAGGAAATAAAGGAACTCACAGTCAAGAACAGGGGCACTATCCACCATTTTTCACTCTCACTGGCAGCTCTAGGTAACCTTTAACCTCTTCCCACCAGCCTCCTCAAAGAAGCTACAAGATGCAGGAGAGTAAAGGAAAAGGGTCTGGTCTCCTCACACAAAGTGCCCTGTGCATTTATACTTAGAACAAATGTCTTTTATTCTGATTTCCTTGTGCTCTGTTGCTCTCAGGTACTCCAACAGCTAAAAACGAAAAGAAAAAAATATAAAATTGCTGCCTTGCCAAGAGTAGGTTTCTTTATAAGGACATTAATAAACACATTTGAAATCAGTTTTATAGATTACTAGTAAGGAGTATTTTGTTTGGTTAGTTTATTATCATGGATAGTACAGTGCTTGGCTCTGAATCATTTTACACAGATTATTTAATTTAGTTATGTAGTTCTGCACAGTGAACTTGGCAACTCTGCCTTATGAATGCAATTGAGGCTCTCAGGGAGAGCTACAGCTTAGTGACACCCGTACAAAAACCAGCTTTGACAAGTTGTGTCCTCAGCTTCAGAGGCTGCTGTTGAGATCTCCTCCTGTTGGGAAGTGGGACTCCTCTGCCAATCATCTCATTTCTGTGATCAAAGCCAGCCTGGCTGTGCGTGCTCTGAGACCCCGTACTGCTCGCACTGCAGCCAGTCACTCCATTCAGAAGACAACTGGACCTCAGAAAAGGAAGCTCTATCAGTAACCTGGAATCAACCAGTATAAAATTTCTCCTTATCTGAAACTCTATTCTTGGGAGAAATATTATCACTAGCTGTGTGTTAATTGGCAGGAAATTGCTTGCTCTGGGCTCCTCTGACAGAGGCCTCCTGCTTCCCACCCCACTCCCTGGACTCCACTCTCTCATACTGCCCCACACTTGGCATTTGACGGCGCTGAAGGGAGAGAGGAATTCCGTGAACAGTAAAAAAACAACTTTCCGCTCCATCGCAAGGAGCCAGATGACGGATACTATTTTCAAAGACTTCTTTGTCCATAAGATGGCGTTTGAATTAGGAACTTGTTTAGCCAGATTCTCTTGTTACAATTTACTGATTCATTGGGTGGAGAATGGGAGGGCAGGATGACAGAGCCAGACAGCTTCAATTAATGATCTTTTTAAAAGATCTTGTTCAAGCACAAATGCATCTTAAAATATATCCAGAATTAGACAGCAGGAAGAATTGAATTATCAGTTTTAACCTATTTGTACCTTTAAATTATCTGCTGAAGGGAAATAAGCTGTTTTAACATCACTACTTTTTGAGAGAAAAATAGCAATGTTCTAACAGATTAAATCTGTGGTGTTTTTCTTAAAAACCAGAGGTGGTGTAGAAGGGGATTTTTGAGGAAAGAAGAGTCATGAAGTCTCTCCTGATGTCTCAATGAGACCATAACAACAGTAAAGTCTCATCTGGGTTAGTAACATTGAAATTCATTTCTGTTTCAGTACAGAAGCAAGAAATTGATTAAATTCAGGTCTTCCACCTGTTCTGACAGATGTCATTCCTTTGACAGTTTTCTCTGGATCACATCAGACTGGATAAATCTGGAATTTGATCCAAGGAGATACTTAGGATACCTTTGTCCCACCTGCACTGCACTGGAGGAGCAGTTGGGCTCTGACAACACAGCACTGTCCCTTTTCTTCCTCTGTGCTCCTTCAGCCAGACCTGTGCCATTCACACCCTGTCCATGTGTGAAATCCTGGGCTCCTTCTCTCAGCTGCTGAGCACTGGCCATTTTCACAGCTCCTACTTCAATTTGTAAAGTTTATAGGAAGTTTCTTGGGGCTCTGATCTTACTGTTGGGGGAAGGGGAAAGGTCTGGACTGGTCTTGTGTGACCTCAGCCATTTAATTTGTCCGTCATTACTTCACCAGTATAGGTTACCAAGAACTCAATTCTCAATTTTCCTACAAAAATAGGGCAACGGTCTAAGCTTTTCTTTAGTTACTTGGTTGACAAAAGAAAAATTTCATTCTGTGGTAGAATAATTCTTATTCTCTTCAGGAGTCTCTCCCTCTGAACATAGACACACACATTTGGGTGCATGTGTCATTAGAAATATGCACACACCAGCTCAACTTTTTGTAGAATTTAAGTAGCTAGAGGTATCGAACCCAGAAGACTATGCTAGTGATATAAATAATATATATGTTTTATGAAGTCCATTTTCACATCACAGATTTCTTTAGTTAAATTTTTCAACTTTAAAGTTCCCTTCTTTTTTTTCCCCCATTTACTCCTCTCAAGGCAGCATTCAGAATAAGTATTTGTGTGTGGGGAATGGAGACTTCTGAATGAACTTTAGCCAATTTAATAAAACTAGAACAAATCAATAAGCCACCCAGGCATCTAATGCTGTCAGTATTCCCACTGACTGTTCCACAACATCAAACAGTATGGAAAACATTTTCAAGGTAAGTCTTCTGTATTCTGAAACAGGTCCCTAAAGGCAGAGAGATGGAGGTTTTCTTGGCCTACCTGTTTAAAATGGGTCGTGCTCTGCATTCACAATCACCTTGAAGTCAGGCGCAGTTCTTCAAAGCAAGAGCTCCAGTGAGGCGTTCACTGCTTGGGCTGCGAGCGTGCTGCAGCCAAGGTCAGGGAGACCCTCCTTTCCCCAGCTGTGTTCAGAAAGTTCCTTTCTTCTTAGCCTTGACTGGCATGGTGATAACAGCTCCTCTTAGCTGTTATCAAATTCCCATCTCCATGCAATGTCTTCTCATGCCTCATGCCATCCTTAAACCAAATCCTAACTTCACTTCTCTAACTTCAGTGAAAAACTCTGGGCTTCATCATCTGCTTTATCTGCATTACTGAAATTTTGCTACCCAAGCAATGGAAATGAAGCTTCTGACAGTAGATGTCCTTTGCCAATGTGAAATGTTTCAGTTCTTAGGGAAGAGATGCTATACAGGCAAAACTACTTCTGTTGGTACAGCTATCTCATGGTTTCGTCTTCAAAGAAGTACAAGGCCAGCATGTTTCCACTGGCAAAATTTTCTAGCTGGATGCTGAAGAAATAGAGGGATATAGCACTGGGACAGGGCCTTTGGGACAAGGACAGCTGTTGTGGTAAAACTGGTAATTTCTCTTTGCTCTTTTCTTCATTAGCTCATCCCTCCCTCAGGTGAAATCAGCTGTACTGATCCATTTAACTGCACTTAGTCTAAAGACATCTGTCAAAGCAGTGAGGTTGATTTGGGATCACAGTTCATCCAAATCCAGCCCGACCCCAGGTCCTGCCAGCAGCTAGTTAGTGGCAGAACTAACCTGGCTCTCAGAGTGTGGCTCTTGCTGCCCTGTGTGAGAGTTGGACCCCTACACAGGCCATATGCATTGCCATTTTGATCCACTAATGCTCTTTTGCTCTGTGGAGGTAAGAAGAGGTTACAATCAGGGTGTAATGCTGTCTCATTATCCAGATGTGATTTTAGTTGTGCACTGCTGTAGTCTGTTGATGATCAGCTCAGTATCAATATTTTCAAGTGTATGAGCTTACAGGGCCCATTCTGGTCTGCAAGGTCCCAGGAGTTCCCATGTGCGCTGCTCTGGTGCTCAGTCTGGTGAAATGTGGCTGTGCCGGGACAGTTTGTTTCACTCAGTGCAAGAGAAAATGTCAAATGGTAATGCTCAGCTACTTTGATACTACCTTGCTATTATAGGGCCATGAATACAGATACAAATGTCTTGTAAAAGAGGTCTGTCAGCTCCTGCTCAAATCCACTTTTGATATTAGAGCTGGAGGTGTACCACAATCTCCTGTCTCTAAGGCGTTATTAAACAGTAACTGATTCTGTCAAATGAGCTGGTATTTGCCCTGTGATTGCACAGAAATTATGAAGTCCTTGCTTATCCTCACAGAAGAGCCTTAGAACCCCTCACTGTACTTTTCAGAAATCATTCTTGGTTCTGGGATCCCTAAATGCTGATGGAGTTGACAGCAGAAGAACTGAGGATGCCAAGGACCATGCTCTGTGCTTTGGCACATGAAAGGCAACATTTTGAGCTGAATGCCCACAGCCCAGAGGCACCACAAATCAGCACCTGTATTTGAAGAACTTTGTTTCATTTGTGCTTTTTTCATATGCCAGTTTTAGATGGGTGCGAAAATCATGGATTTCAGCTGGGTTATCCCAGAAATTTTCTGGTATAAGTGCAAGGGAACCAGTCCTGCTCTTCCTTGTGCCTCAGTGAATATAATGAACATCTCCTGCTGAAGAAAGACTATCAATGACTTTAGAAAACAACCAAACAAGGAAATACATTCACTTTGGTTACTGGTGGAGGGGATTTATAGCATGTTGTGAACTATCCACTTAGCTCCAGAATTTAAGTGAGGGGCAGGGGTGGGGGTTGAGAGAGCAGGAAAACACAGTTCCCTTGTTAAAATGAAAGAATGAGTTTAATATATACAGGCAGAAAGAGGAGGCAAGTCCTTTCCCTGTTAAATATTTACCATCTGAGCTCTGCTCAGACTCCTGATTTTCTGTATCTCTAAAGGTGGTGGTACTTGTGACAGTAGGATATGCTCCTTAATGTATTCCTCCCTCTCAACCCACCTTGCATGGGAAACGACTGCGGTAACAAAAAGCAGACTGTTCCCTTCTCATGAATATTAATCAGTAAACTCCCCCTGCTATTTTAAATCGAAGGCTGGTGCTAAAACCCTTTTTTCCCCAACTCAAGCATCCCCCAAGGAAAACTCTGAAAGTCCTGGGAAAGCCATGCACAGAGGCTGCCGTGACTAGAGGCCTTCTAGGCAGTGACATATAAAACTCTGAGGTCAGGGGGCACAGCAAGAGGAGGAATGAGCTTTGTTTCCGCTATGTGTTGCTGAAAGCTAAACCTTTATGGAACTTTTCTAGCTGCATTTTTGGCTATTTAGCTTTGAAAACAAAAGATTTATTTATTTTTTCCTATTCATCGCAGTTTTTGTCCTAAGTTGACAGCAGTGACATAAGAAAGACCCTCCCTGTTCTGAGTTAGAACTGTGTATGCTCCTTTGGTCATTACTGCTTAGTACAAATATTATATGACCTTTAAGCAAAGGGAAGAAAACAAACAAACAAAAAGATTGCACATTGCCAATGTAGACACCCATTACCACAATTCATTCTTCTAAATAAGAAAATTAAAACTCTCTTGGCAAGTAAAATACACTGACTGGAACATGTATAGTACAAGAGGATGCCCAGAAACCCAGCTGTGTGTCTTCACAATCCACTCAGCTTCAGATCAAACCAGAGGAATATTCCCAAGGACACAGGGTGATAGAGCCGGAGGTTGACTTGCCTCCTAGATAACCCCGAGCAGTGCTGAACAATTCTTTGAACTCAAAGCAATTTGCGATTGTGTTCAGAAATAACACATAGACTTGCCAAAATCCAAGAGTGTATCAGCAACCAATGTGTATTTTTCCAGTGCCTGTAGTGATAAGTCAGTGCAGACTTCGTTGTTTTCGCCTTGGGGCAGTGTTAGCACTTGTGGTGTGTTAGAGGATTTCCCATGCCAAGGATGCAATTCATGTCCTGAAGACTGTGCAGTAAAGAATAATGTTTTAAAATCTTTGTCATTTATCAAAGGAATTGGCATGACTTCAGAGAATATTATTATCCATATCTAATAGCTGGGAATACTCAGGCAAAGAGGGGTGACATGGCTTTCCCAAGGTCATCTCATGAACTGGTGTCGGACCAGGAGTAAAGTACTGTAGTTCCTGCCTGCTGTGGATGCTGCATCTCATCAGGTTGTGAAGGCCAGTGCTGGGTGCTGTACACTCCAGATCTGGTGTACTGGTTGAAGACTTTGAGTGCGAGATGCTGCACACCATTAGTGAATGGAGAATTGAGACAGTGGATGCAACACATTCAAGCTGATCAGCCCAAACAGACTTGTGTTTGATGGCTGCTGGTGGCAATAACTAATGGCATAAAACCTGTGGTGGAATGGCAGTTAAGTTCACTGGACAGGCTCTGGGTGAGCATAGGAAATAAGCATCTCAGTCTTTGGAAACAATATCTTAGAACATTGCTGGGGCAGAAGGTGGGAGTATGGTGGGTTTTACTGCTGGTGGTTTGGTCACTCCATAGCTTAGAGTATACGTTTGATCCAAATAAACCATGCCACCCAACTGAACTGGTGATATATCTATCCTTGATTTATTCTGGAAATGTGATGTCTTATTCATGCAAAGGAAGAGTGGCATGAACCAAAAGTACCTGATCCAGCATAAAGCTTGCTCACACAAAGATAAACCTCCACAAATCTTTGAAAAATTTAGGGTTGAAGAATAAATTCATATTAGATCAGCATCTTAAGTTAGGTAGCTACAGTGGTTTTGGTCCAGAGCCCTAAAACCACATGTACTTCCACATTTTGGGAATAATTCTGAGACAGGAAAGTGACTGTGTTCAGAGGAAGAGATCTTCAGGCAGAACCTGAACATTGTGCTTGCAAGATCTAGGTGGAATGAACGGTTGATGTTAGTACACAGAGATGTGCATTGGCTGCAGCAAGGTCTCCATCAAAACTCCCAGTAGATAACAGGTGGTTTAAGAGGGTTTATCAAGCTGCAGTTCTCCTACTCAGAACTGCTCCAAGGTGATGGCAGCAGTACAGTTCTTCCAGGACACAAGAATGAGGTGCAGCTGTAGCTAGTAGCTCCAGGTAAAAACATGTATCACTAATTAGAGGTAGTTAATAATCTCCTGGCTCTACTAAGTGATCCAAACTGATATTTACTCTTTGTTTTCACTCTTTTTTGCAGGAGCAGAGCTACAGCTGACTAATTCCAGCTGGTGGTAAATAAGATGGCAGTCGTGTCAGTTTTCACTGACACTGGAGTGCAATAGATGTGTAGAGTGTGAGAATGCAGGTATCTGCTAAAAATCAGGTTGTTTATTCCAATTGAAGCATTTGGCTGTCAGTGTTTTGAAGACTGTGCTGCATGATGACAAAAAAACTGACAAACCAAGCAACCAAAAAAAAATAAGAATTGCTAAAAGTTTGAAAAAAAATTATTCTATGTATTTGAAAAGAATGCCACAAGTGTCTATTCAGGCATCTACTTACTTTAACAACATTATTTCATAGAGATACAAAATCAAACAGTTAAATATTAAATGGGAGATTCAAGTGCAAACTGAGAAATGGACTTGACCCTGGCAGAAGTTGTGAGAGATAAGAAGCACGTCTCAAGAACTGGTTATTTTATTTCAGCTGAACACTTCTCAGGAATCCTTCTACCTTTAGGCCAAGAGACATTATTTATTATACTAAGAGATGCTGATAACCACTACTTTATTCACCTGTGGTATACTGAGATTAATGGGGAATTTCCAGCAGGCAGGTATGGCACCTTGGAGAATACAAAGTTGACTCTTGATCTCAAACTCTCAGTTTTTCTGTTACCTGGCTCAGCTGAACCAGCTGTGCTTGTGCTGAGGCCCTCAGCCTCTCAGTCCTTCAAGAGAGGACAGGAAAGATGACAAATGTTCAGCAGTCAATATTGAAGATGCAATGTTCTTTTCCCTGACATCATTCAACTGTGACTGTAGATGCTGGAGCCAAGGAGCCAAGGTTGGCCATGTTTTGGGGAGGACTGTCTCTGGGCTACTGCACCCAGAGGCTGTACTAGCACTTGAACTCCTTGAGCAGTTCTCAGCAGTGCATATAGGAGCAGAATCCTTATTTCTACTTTTCCTTTGTTAGTCTCTCCCCATCTGCCCTGTTGACTTTTGCACTTCAGGAACTTTACAGGGGACATGTCTTTCTCTGTGGCATTCTCTCTATACTTATCTAGGGCTTTGAATACCTCCCAGTTAGTGATTTCTGGCAGAACAATGTACACCATTGATAGTGCAGACTACAGTCAGCTTGCCTTTCAGCTCCCTGTTTGACCTTTTAAACTTTGTTATTTCACAAATATTCAGACTTGAAATTTTACACACCTAAGGCACCTAAAAGCAAATACACCACCGGTAAAGTTTTCTAAACAAACTAGCCAAACCTTGAAAGGATATAATTTCCCTTGAAAATACATCCTTACAGATAATTGATAGCATAACCATCTTTCAGACCAGATGGTTTCCTTTTGGATGCTTACACAGAATAAATTATGAGGAGCAAAGTAGCCTTATACCCTCAGAACAGATCCTGCCATCACTTCTTAGAGTAAATTCCACATTCCAGAAGGGTATAAGCTAGGAAAAAGAACCCTTGCATTTCACCTGATTATAATTAGCTTCATTGCAAGAGAAAAGTAATTTCTATACATTAGTTGGCTCTGTCTCTAATATATATGATTGTATGATATTCAGTATGTATTATGCATACATACCTATTAGGCAATTAATATAGTGCTGCATAAGACATAAATATAAAAGTATATTTCAATTTATACTTATATTTAGCCCATGTTTTTCTTCATAGAGATTTGCAAAGGTAAAATCTATAATGTCTTCCATGAAATGAAGCCACTTCTGGAGTTTGTGTTGGTGTCATAATCATGTCTAATAGGTGAGGCTGGGCTAGTCCAGCCTTCCCTTTTGGAACCCAGATTGCAACAGTAAAAGAGCTCTTGCCTTCTGTATTGAGCATAGGAAGAAACATGGCCTCAGCCATTTCTTCCTCCCTTGTGAAAGAGCTGTAAACTCTTCACAGACACAGGGAAGACTTGTCCTTTACTCCTGCAATGTTTCTCTGCTCTCCCCAGGCAGCATGTCTCTCCTCCTCCTCTGGAAAGGTCGCAGAACAGATCGAACTGCCTTGAAAGACAGATGATCTACCAGTGCATTGGGCTGGTTAGAGTAAAAGTGAAGAAAGAAAGCATCAGTTTAAGAGACATAGGGGCTTTCAGGGAGGCAGAGAGGAATCTCACATATTGGCATGAGAGTTTTAACAGGGCAGTTTTAGTTCTTTAAATAAAACCCCAAACAAACAAAAAAACAATTCCTGAGGTTATCTGTGTGTTGTGGAGGGAAACACCACAAAGTGAATCAGTAGAGGCTCAACTTGGAAATATCTCAGAAACAGCTTTTTTCTGCTTTTGGTCTGTTCAACCACAGGACTGTTCTCTGCCAAACTGCTGAGAATGCTGGATCATGAGAGAAAGCAGAGAATACCTGGGCAGATTAGGAAGGAAAACACATGCCTTGTAAGGAAAAAACACTTAGGCATCCATCTCTGGGAATCATGATGGTTGCAAAATTCTCCTACTTTTCATCTGCCTTCCATGTGAGCATATGTCAAAAAGAGATGGCAAGACTGCAGGGAGAGTTCTGTGGAGGTGATGTGAATGATAAAGTTTGTGAAATCAAAGTAGTATAAAAGGGATTGGTATACTGTTCTAGCAAGACTGGCATTAATACTAAACCCAGGGAGCTGTGTACCTAAGGACCACACTAGATTCCCCTAATTTTCCGTGATGGTTCTGTATTTTTAATTATTTTATAACTTTTATTAGTCTGCGTGCTTCTAAGAAATTGCCTCATCAGAACTAAGAAATTGGACAAGTGACTCATGTAACGCTCATCAGTATGGGCAAGCCTGAGTTATGTGTTTCCTGGATTTATTATCCTTCCCATTTCCACTTTTTGTTCTATGCTTGTCTAATGTTGTGTCCAATCTGGAAGCAGGGAAGGGTAGGGACCTTGTCAGGTCATGTGTTTGCAGTGTTTTTGTAAGATCCTAAATTTTCAGCCTTTGGGAACAGCATTGACTGAAGTGGTTGTAATCGAGACAACCACTGCTTGTGGAGCATGAGTAGTTTGTGCTTTGATGGGGAGTGCTGTGAACAGGACAGCTCTTGCATGGCATTGTATTTGTGGAGGGGGTGGCCTCTTCTCAGGAAGCCTGGATATGCTGGTGGTTCCTAGCAATATGCTTCCCCCAAGTACCAACTGCACTGGCAGAGCTCAGGCTAGGAGAGCACAGCATGTACTTCTGAAAAGGTTCAGTTGCTCCTTCATGTGCTCTTTTGGGCCTCGGGCTAGCCAAGCTTCAGGAAGGGCAGAGAGGAGAAGGTCAGAAGATGAAAGGGTCTTTAGAGTAAAACCCATTGCTGAGATGCAAGGCAGAATGACTTTGTCACTCAATTACTCTGGACTTTCAAAGCACAGAATGAAGTGTTGGATGTGGCAATGCAGCCCTTGTCAGCACAGCGTGGGAGTCAGCCCAGCAAAGGGAAGTGAAGAGGGTTTGTTCAGCAGCTGGCACAGCAGCTGGGCCCTGCCAGCTCCCATCTGACTTGCTTCATCCCTATCAGTGACCAGCTTCTTCTCCGGCTGTGACACTTGGCACTCTGTTAAGCCTGCTCTTCTTAGTTTTCCTGCCCTGGCACAAGGTTCAGCAGACGTACACCCTGCGGAAGCAACAAGCCCAGGACCAGCACAAAGCTTTGTAGGAAAAGGATTTTAAGGCCCATTTATGTTAAGAGATTAAGAAACAAGAGTTAGTGGCATCTAAACTTGGAATAGTAGTGGTAAAACTACTTTGAAAAGCAAACCAGTTTTTAATTATGTTATTAAATCCCTGTGACTACTCTGACTTTATTGAATGCCTTGGCTTGAAGACTGATCTATTTCAGGCACCCTTCTGACCAAACCAGTGAGCAGTGTTGGGTAAACAACATAGTGAACTGTGAGACTCAGAGCCTTCTGAGAGGAAATAGCTTCTTCATAAAATTCAAAGGCCTTTTCAACTGTACAGAATGGATGTAAATAGGCATGAGGGTCTTCAGGGGCCTTTCTAACCTAACCTCCCCAGCCTGCCTCAAATATCATTTGTGTCTGTAACTAAGTTGTCTGTATAATTTGTGCTCTTCAGTGCTGTATGAACTGCAGTGGTGGTCAAGATTTTCCAAAGTCATAGGAATTAAGGCATCTATAATAGAGCAGGTGCCTGAATCCCTGAGTCTTTGTGAAAAGGCACTCACAAAAGTTGTTATGAGAATCACAGGGAGAATGCCCTGGGGAAGGACCTCAGCATTTGTCCTAATTGGAAACAGATTTCGCAGGCAGAGCTTCTGTTTGTAGCATTTTTCTAAATCCTATTGTCATTTAACAGTCTCAGGATGACTCTATAAACCACTCCTTATCACAGCTACATCCAAAAACCTGTTCTGCAAAGTCCAGAGTGGTTGGATTTTACAGAGGTGATTCAGGTGATTTCTTCTACCACAGGTGTCCTTTCTCCTCAGTCCCACAGCACATCTTGCCTGCATCAAACAATGTATTAGAGCCACTGCTGCTCCTAAGGATTTCTTAAAGAAATCTTAAAGGTTTCTTCTCTTTAGTGGAGTGGAGATCTGGCTACATTTCCAACTCTGTGTGCCACAGGGGAGCTGGAGTGCGACTGAGCATCTTTTCATGTGCTTCTGCAGTTCAAGCAAAAAATGTTGCTTTCACTTGTCTGTGTTCTGGGTGACTTGCTGCACCCATACTGTTCTGCTCCAGCCTCTCAGCCCCAGTCACATTGGATACACATCAGTTTGAACCCAGATTCTGCTACCTGGTATTTCTCTTGGCAGAGAAACTAAACAGAATGTAGGGCTTGGAAGGTCTGCACCATCCAGGCAGCCTGCTTTACTGAAGCAAGAACCAGGACCGCTCCGTGATGTGTAACAAAGGCAGGATAGCCTAAGTGTCCTGGAAAGGATGCTCAAAACCAACAGGCTTTGGCTGGTTACTTTGCTGATACCACCCCTCTTGTCTTCAGTACTGGTGATGTTGCTATACGTGCTATAGCATGACAGAGTGAATTGCACCCACTGAATCTTCTTGAAAGCTGAGTACCAGGTAAGCTGCTGGAAGCCCTGAGTCTCAGCAACTCACTTACTTGGGAGTCATCAGTGTGGAAAGCCAGGTTTTTCTGTTTCGTCTCTTATTAGGTTTTCCAACAGACTAGTCACCATCAGGACATTGCTAGCAGCCCAACAACCATCAGAAAATGAGAACTTGTGTCATTAGAAGGGAAAAAGAGCATCAGCTGCTTTCAGGAAGGGAAAACTAGTGCCAATTTATGGTTTGCTCTCAAAGGGCCTGACAAGCATCTTATTGAACCGATGGACCAGCTGGAATTGATTATATTGAGCTCAGCTCCAACATGAAACTCTGAGAGCATTTTGCAGCATCTAATGATGGCTTCCTACATAACTGCCTTGGAAACCTGATCTGCTTTCCTTCCAGCTTCATTCCAGTCCAGGTTGGCTTGTGTTTCTTTGTTCACTAAAGCTCTTGTTGGCTAAATTTTTTGGGACAAACATGCAACTGGTGCTTAAATCCCCAGACAAAAGAAAGCACAGATGCCTTTTCTGCTTTGAAATACCCAAGGTCTTTCTCTGCATAGCAAGAATCCATGTCCTGAATGGACTCAGAGGGGGCAGAAAAGGACTTGCTGCCTGTGAGGCTTGGTTAATATGCCTCTGACTGGCTGGCTTTGTGCCTTCCTCTTTACCTCCTTGTGAATGAGAATAGCCTGCTGGCAGGTAGCCTAAGGGCTATGGCTAGTTTTGAAAGGGTGAGTTGGGAAATAGGAGCAGAAATAAAAGTAGGGAGTAGCAGATGAGAAGAAAGGGGAAACCCTTCTAACTCATGAGCACTTTACTACCGAGAGTATATCTTGTAGCCTTCTCTCTTGCTCTCTGCAGCAGATCTCTACAGCACCCACCATCCATCTGATTGATCCTTACCTTCTTGAGAGTTGCTCAGACATAGGTTTGGGGGCCAGCCTTGCCTTGCTGATTATTTTCTCAGCTCTCTCAGCACCCCAGTACCCCACTCAGGTACTGTGTCTGAAGGCAAAGGGTTTAAGATGCCACGTGACAGTGGCATTGGCAGGACACCCCATGTTGCTGTTGGTTTGCAAAGTCCTCAATTGCTTCATTTGCATGAGATACACTGTAGGAAGATTTTTCTGTTATTTCTGCACAGCTATTTGCTCCTAGACTTGGGGTTCTCAGGAACTACATATTTAAGGAGCTGAAATTTGTTGCAGTGTTAAAGACAAATGTTATAAATCACATATAGAGCTCTCAAAGGGTGTATGCTCTATTTCAGCACAGCAAGCCTGTTTCCAGCTTCTGGAATTTGCTTCATAAGTGCCATCACAATTGCTAATTTTTTTTTATTTCTTTGTGTATTTTTGGGTGTGAAGGAAGTCTGTGGACTAACAGACACTCAAACTGGTTTGTAAAATAGCTACTAATTTTTTCCGGGTGGCTTCTAAACCTGTATTTAGAAACTTCTCTTCTGTCTCACTCTGAAGCCATTAAGCATGTGGAGTATGTTCAGCAGCTGACAAAAGTACTGAGATTTGGAAATAATAAAGGTAGAAGTCATCCACCAAAATGCAGTAGCTCCTGTCAAGGCAACATGGAAAAACCCCCAGGGATCATTCAGGGTTAAGCAAGAAGCCTATCATGGGTTCAGGCTGATTAAAATAAAAGCCAAAAAAAGATCACTCACTGAAAAGAAGAAAACCAGAGGAAATAGGATCTAGATACCATCCAGCACCCCATATGCTCTGTGAGGGGCAACAAAATGAGCTGTGCCTGTGCTGAGCTGTCAGAACCAGGGGCAGAGGGAAGCAGTGGGCTAAGCCTCTTGGTGATATTGATTTATCTGATTCATGGAAAATCAGTGCAGCCCTTGTAGCATGTATGGGAGCTGTTGAGGTAGTACATTTGCCTCAGCAAAATCAAAGCTGTCTTGGTCCCTTGGTAGCTTGCAGGAGGCTTCTTCTCCTGCTTCTTTGCAGGAGGCAAAAGGTTTCCATGGTAGGGACTCAGTGCTCTTCTTCCCGCTCCCGTGTAGGAAAAGGGCTGTGTGGAGGGGTTAGGAAAGAGTCACTGGAAAGCCTTTGGTCCTTCTTGTCTGTTTCTGTCATGCTGTTTAGACAGAGGCAAGGTCCCAGGCATTTAATTTACAAGAATTATTTCAGGGAGAGTTTTCTGCATTAATTGCCATGCTGTTTACTGCCAGAGAGATGCAGGGTTTATTGCTTCATACACTCTAAAACTGATGGAGGGTGTCAGGGTTTATGATTTAATCTCTAGCAAGTGTCTCTTTCTTTGGGGGTAGGTGAAATGCTACTATCATCTATTCAAAGGCAGAGTGACAGTTTTTTACTAGAACTCAACTAACTGCATCTCAGAAAAATGCTGATACAATCACACACAAGAATTGGATGAGATAAGATGCTTTCTTGCCCGTTCCTGTGGCACCCAGTGGAAGCTGCTGCTATTTGATGAGCAGTAACAAGATGCCCTACTGTGACAGCCCTCCAATGCCAATTGTTTATGCCAAGTCTACTGAACCACCAACATGCCGAAGAGGCAGAGTCATGTTTAGCACAATAAGATCCAGGGATTTGAATATGTTACAGTGTTAGTTGTTGATATTGTTGTTGCCGATGAGAATTTATCTGAAGTTTCAGAAAGCAGAAAAACTCACTCCTAAAAAGAGAAGAATTAGAAAGCAGTTGTTTCTGCATGGGCTGATCCCATCAGTCTCCACATGGGCCTGGTGTGCAGAACCAGGATGGTAGCTTAGCCGTGCCTCAGTGTTGCAGATTACACTCAAATCCCATTTATCCTCAGTAGCTTTATTGATTACTGCTTTGGGAGACTGCCTTCAAGACGTATTACCTTAATTCATGTTTTGTCTTGCCTCCCTCAGCCTGTTTCTCCTGAAAGCTCTGAAAAGCCTCCCTGTTCACTGGGGCCCTCCAGCCTTGGCGGTTGTCCCTGTACCCCAGCAGCTCTCTGTCTGGCCTGAGTCACAGTGAGCCCTGGAGGGTCAGTTCTGGAGTCAGGGGCTTTGTTGTGGCACAGCTTCTGTACTTGGGCACTTCTTGCTTCCTTGCAGGCTGTTTGTACCTGCACAAGGTCACAGCAAAAGAGTTGCAGATGTCCACAAGTGAACCAGAAGAATATGATGTTTCTCTGCTGTTGTATGGGAACTCATTACAAAGCTCCTAATGTTTTTCTGTTTGATAATTTAAGAGCTCAGGTTTCTTGCACTATGCTGAAAAGCCCCTCTGGCATTTGTGAGGTGAACCTAATGGTCCCAAACTAAAGCCAGGTTACTGAGACCTCAGCAGTGTGTATTCTTCAGAGAAGAGAATCAGAGATCTTTCTAAAATGGGTGCAGCTTTCCTGGCTACATTTAAAATGTTTGTATAGATCTACAACAAAATTGAAGAGGTGTACTTGGGAATGAAAGCACCACGTGCCCTGATGCCTGTGATATCTCTGTCTTTATGGCAGCACATCGTCCTTGTCAACTGCATCACATACCTGCCAGAAAGGGCTCATCTGCCCTTTCTGGTTCCACACACAGGTGTTTGTGTCCTGGTGTCAACCTGGCTTGTCTTTGGGTCACTCTGAAGCAAAACAGTTTGATATGCTTTGGAACTTCTTGCTGAGGTTTTTAGCACTTTCCAGCTCCTTTCACACTATTTTCCCAACTCCCTCCATTTCCCTCAGCTTTCCTCATCCCCTTCCGCTTCCTTGTATTAGTGTTCCATGTGCTCTCTTACTTCACAAGAAAAGGCTCAGTGTCCATGCATTCCCCTCCCAATACTCCGTCTTTGGGCAGTAGAGAGCAACAGACCTAGCTGAAGCTGTCGGGCCAGAAAGCCCAGTGGCATGGCCCTGTTGTCTCTGTTGCAAAAACTTCTGTACAGCTCTGTATTCTTCCAGAAGATCAGGGGCCCTTCACTGCTTGCCTCAGGAGAACTAACTGGCAAATACCTGAGCTGGAAAAGGACTGCCCCTGAAAGAAGGCTGGTTACAGTGTTAGAGAAGAGAGAAATTTGGAGTCATTAAATAGGAAAGGATCAACTCATCATATGCCTTCAACTTTTTAAGCGAACACAGCAGGGAAATAGAGTAACTGTGGCTTCCCTTCCCCCACACAAATAACTGGAGTCCTTATTTCAGCAAGTGCCACACAGCGCAGTGCTACACGACTCATTTTCATTTTACAAGGATTCTTGGCTTTTACTGTGACAAAATTCAGTGCCTGTAAAACTCTTGAATTTTTATTATCACTTTCAGAAAACAGCATTCCTCTTTATTTTTCTGTCAGTGGTCTCACACTTTTCTGCTAAAGAGCTGTATTTTCTAGGACATGTAGGATTTAGGGGATGGTCAAAACATATTGCCCACTCTTTACAGACCATGAACTTTACCAGTGCAGATAAAATGAATACATTTCATTATATTTTTTGCATCCTGAACACTGCTAGGCAAAGAGAGCTTGTTCTAATGCTGTTCTGCATGCTTCTAGAAACCAACCCAGTTTTCAACAGACTGCCTTGCTTTCAGCTTTCTCAAGGGGAAGTGGAGCTCTCTTTCTCTGCTTGTGTTTGGTTCACATCCTACCAACAGTTCTCTGTCCTTCAGCTCTGATGTGGCTTTACCTTTCCCTGAACTGCAAGAGACCTTGTTTTAGCATTTATCTAGAGTCACTTTCCACCCCCTTCATGCTCTAGGGAATTGTGTTTTATTCATCTCGCCTCAAATCTTTAGGGAAGAGCAGCCCTGTCTGCCCATACAGCCCACGGCTCCCTTCTGAACTGTCTGGAAGGGGGAACTAACAGCACAGGGGCTGTTAGTGAAATGTCCATCTGTGGGAGACCACACTTGATTATAGGAACTTACCTGGAGCAAAATTTCAGGACAACAGACTGGAGTCAGACAAGTCATTCTCTAGTTTTAAGTTTGTACCATGACAGCCATCAGCACTGAGGTTCCAAGGAGCCAAAGCTTTACAATTTTTTTATCATTTTAAGGGAATACTGTTCAATTTGTAGCAGGTTTGAGTGGAACCAGATGTTGGAGTCAGCCACTGAGAATCTAGCTCTGGAGTCCTTACCCAAAGAAGGCTCTCACTGACAGTGTGGCTGGCATTTTCTAATGGCCTACCTGTCCCTCCTACTTTCTAGATATAAAAACAGTTCCAAATAAATCTGTGGAATTTTTTATAGTTTGGTACTGTGGCAAGCTAAGTAGGGAAAATATTATCCCAAAGGAGAAAGACACTTTCATCTTCTAGTATACACTTTATTGTGAAAAAGCGGATTTAAAAAAAAGGTTATTTTTTGCCTAGGTCGTTCTCTGCTCAATTTACATTATGGCCTATGAACTATTTTATTCTGTCACAACTGTGGAGGCAGGGAGCTGCAACATAGCCTGGGAAGAAACAGCAAGAGGTAGAGAACCAGAAACTTCTTAATTTACCTAATTTGTTAACCAGTATATCACATGGATTAAGAACCTAAATTCTCTACTTTGATGAGCTCTTCACATGTGTTTGATCACTCTGTGACAGCAGAAATAAACAGTAAATGGTTTTAGGTGCTTTTAAAGAAAGAGTTGCAGAGGACATGACTAAAATGTAGATTTCAATGATTAGTTCACAGAAACATGAAGACTGTTAGCTTTGGGGATTTCAGCATGGTGTTACTGCAGAAGATTTATTCTGTTGAACAACAGAAATACATGCAGATGAAGAAAACACAGATCTTGCTCTCAGGAGCAACCAGTGACCTAAAGCCAAGCTAGCCAGGTATGGGACAGAGGTGCTACTCTAACAGAAGTGTTGACACTCACTTTGCTTTAACTTTATTAAAGGGGACTTTTCCCTTCCTAATACTTTTCTGTGACAGGTGGTTAAAAAGTTAAAAACATCAATGAAACCCAGAGAGTTGAGGGTCATTTTGAGCGCTGTTGTCTGCTTGAGTGCATCAGAATAACTGGCTCTTGCTTCTGCAGGGCATTTTAGAGTAAAACTCTCTAGAAGCTGAAGAACTAAGACTATCTATATACACATGTGTATATACAAGGGAGCAGAGAAGCCCCTAGCAAGGAAATAAGCCTTTTACTGCAGCAGAGCTTACTGCACTATGGTGTGAGACACAGGAGCCCATGGAGAAGTGCCCAGCCTCAGCACTGCCAGTGCTATTGCTCTCCACAGCAGGGTCCCCCACCTCGGGTATTGTCTCTGGGTCTCTTTCCACGTGGCAGATTCAGTGCAAGAGAGAGAGTGGCTGTGGTGAAGCATTAGGGTGGGTATTTTTTTTAAGGTGGAAAATTTTCATTTTTCTCCTCTGAAATAAAATTTGCACTATTAACTTCATGAACAGCTTCCCCAGCACCAGAAACATCTACTAGCTTTTTCCCATCTTTCTCTCTCTCTCCCCTGTCTTTCTTATTCACTATTTTCCCTTCGGAGTCTGTATCCCCCGTTAACAAAGAAATAAAAATTCGTCACCACTGCAGTCTCACTGCTGCTCTGCTGCTCCATGCTTAATATTCAGGCTGGAAAGCTGGTGATCTTAACTCAGAAACCAGAGAAGAATGACTTACACTGCAGATTTGGTACAGCACCTCTGCCTGTGCTCTTCTGTTCCCACTATAAGTGTGAAAATTGTCCCAGATTTCACAGTGGTGATTTCTGCTCCTAATATCAACTCCTAAAGGGCTTGGCTTCAGCTCAGTTGCTGTCAAGTCATCAAACACCTATGGGAGATTTGGCTGAGATTTGGTCCAATTGTGAAAGGGAAAGAGGGAAGTGTGATTATAGAAGTAAATAAGACCCTGAGTGTGAGAACTGGGGTAATTTTTATTTTTATTTGCTTCCTATCAAATCATACTTATCTTGCCTGTATAGGTTGTATCTGGCACAGTCTTGTTTCACTGATATTTTTGTTACCCAAATGACATTAAAACTGGAAACATGGGGCAGAACATTTTCATCAAATTCTCACCATCATATCTTGATTCAACCATATAAATGCCATTATACTTTCATGGTGTTTTCTCTGCAGCAGGGACGTGTCTCAGGCCATACCAGTGAGCAGGAAGATGGTATTGCAGCTGTGTCCACCATGTGATCTGGATGGGACATTGAACATAAGCTCCTGTCATCATTCTTTTGGTTACTCATGTAATGATTTTTGGTTAGATGCTCCAAGGAGGAGAAGCACTGAAGATGTATCACTTGCTATATGTGCAAGGAGTCCCCTAGATTGAGTAGAAGAGCCCATGCCACAATGTTGTGCTGGGATGGTGGGGTGGCCATTGCTGTGTTTGTTCTGCAAACAGCAGAACTAGCAAAAGGAACATGTCATGCACAGCACAGGACACAGATATCCCACTCTGGTGTCACTTGGTCTGGAGCAAATGAAGCCAGAGCAGTGGGGGTTGTGTCTTTTAAAATAATGCAGAAATCTAGGGGGAAGGTGTTCAGTGAAGACCCACATTAGTCTCTCCCACTGGTGCCCTGCAGCTTTTAATTAATCAGGTCCAATTATTCAGCCTATATCCATTTGAATAGTGGATAACACTGCAAGGAATTCACTTTCAATGGGATTTATGGCCCCCTTCCCTTAATCATTTCAGATAAGAGATTGTACGAGTTATGAAGCCTGCAGAGATCAGTGTGATCCAAGCAGTTAATGCTGTGATGTATTTACTCAGGGAACAAATTGGAAATCAGGATGAGAGGAAACAGTCTTTTAATTTACAGGAAAACAATAATTTATAATTATTTTGCCTTTGAGTCAGAGAACAAACACAGCTGTTGTTTGAGGCTCTTAATCTGATTACTGAAATGCTGGCCTTTCAGTGCAGAGTGAGCCAAGGGGACAAGCAGTGCCCTCAGGCAACAGAGAGCAATTCTCTTCTGCTAAGGAGACTCAGGTGAGGAAAGGACTGGACTTGCTTTCAGAACGTGATTAGACCCGTGTGTTTCTGCTTGTTTCAAACGTGTTACTTTCTACCTTCTATTTAAGGTATTCCCCACTTGGCTCACACTCCCAAGGTGAACTGGGAACCAATCAGCTGTGGATTTGTGCTGCTGGAGGACTATTTCTGACAAGCTGGGAAAGATCCCAAAGTCTTTTCTCACCTTGCTTCCACCTTCTGCCTCCTCTGTCAGCTGCCAAAACATCACACTTGCTAGTGACAGCAAAGGAATTGAGGTAGTGTCCCATCTCAGCACAGCTGATAGCAGTGTCTGGAAGCTTCAGGCAGGTTCAGGATGCTGTCAGATGAAGGGCTGAAGCCTCACACTGTTCAGAGGGAGCTCTTGAGGGAGGGAGTGAACACTGCTGTCCCACCTTGCCCCAAATCTTGTCTTCTATCCCGTCCTCCTTGCAAGGATGAGTGAAGGAACACCCACACAGGAACAGGGGCACTGGGCATCACTTTCTGCCTCTTAGAAACACATAAGTTACAAAATAATCCTTTAAAAACTAACTACCTTTCTGAAATGGGGTGGTAATATATTGCCTTTTATTCTCCTAATGGAAACATTAGTGACTGATCAGTTCAAATGAATTTCAGTGTATAATCTATTAATGTAGTTATATCCCCTGGCAGCCGTCAGTTTGGAGAAGATGGAAATACACTGGCTTTCATTAATCTGTCTAGGGAAGTTCACTGGGATTCAGATATTTTTACTACCCCTCATCCTCTGTAGCAGACAAAGTGGAACAAATGTCCTTGAGTGCTGGCGATACTTGCAAGGAACAGAGGTGATGAGCAGAAAACAGCATGATGAAAAGAGACTATAGGGGACAAATAATAGCATATGTCCTATTTTGCTGCAGGGGCCTCTGTTCATAACAAACTCTAGGGTTTGTATGTAGCATTGTTCTGCCTATGCAACTGGGTTTTTTTTCCCCTCTGTGCTTAGTCTTCACCAGCAGAGATCTCTCAGGTTTCAGAGTCTCTCTGTAATTAGAAAGAACAGCTTAAATCCTGACTTCAAAAGAGAAGCCACCAATCTGCTGTGTAAACAGAGAGCTTGAGTGAACTCCCAGGAGGGTTTTTAAAATATGTTCTGCTAAGCCCCTGGGGGCAGGAGCCAGATCGTGAAGGGGATGAAGCCCTTCATTGCTACCAAGCAATCACACATGTTGGGGACATTAGGGAGCATGGGGAAGGAGCCGCCCAGCGCAGCTGCACAGCATGCAGGTGCTTAGTTTAAGAGCATGGCTGTACCTTTGGTAATGCCTCCCGAGGCTGCACGACTTTCGTCTGCATCAGGAGGGAGTCCAAACGATTTTCTGCCTAGGTAGTTAAATTGCATAGCACATGGTACCGGCCTCTGTTAGCTGCAGGGAGGGAGGAGGATGTTTGGGAAATAGTGTAGTACCTGATCCAGCATCAAGTCTACAGGGACAATTTTTTTTTTTAATTTTTTTTTTTTTTTTTTGAGTAAATTCAGCTGGCAAGTGACATCCCAGGTGTTTCTGGTATATAGTGCTTCACACTGAACTGGAACCCTGTCTGCTTTCCTGTAGAGCCATAGTCCAAGTGGGAGCCTGGATCCTTTAACAACTTCGTGGCACAGACTGCAGGGCTTTCCCCCAGCTGCTGTGAAGAGCAATAACACTGTGCACTGTCTTTGTATGGATATTGAGAACAGACTAAAGAGGTAGACTGAGGTGTGAAAGTCTCGAGTCTCGCAGATCTTTTGCAGAAGATAAAGGAAATCAGTGGAGGAAATCTATTGTCCCACACTACCTGTCTTATCTGTGCTAATTGTTGTTAAGGTGATTTAAATGATAAACAGGAATATAGACAGGAATCTCTGGAATTCCTTGGTAAACCCATACGGCTGACTTGCTCTGGAAGTTACCAGCAGGTACAGCTAAGGTGCTGCTTAGTTTACAAGAGCTCACAAGGACTTTGGCAGCCCAAGAATCAACGTGATAGATTCCTGCTGGCCCTAACACTCAGCAAAGACCAAGAAAGCTCCTGACAGCTTAAGAACTGTTTGGAAGATGTATGACTCTGTAAAGGCACCTTTTCCCCCACTTGTGCTGCCTTATTTTGGATTAATTTGTTCACAGAGTCAGGCGTAGCATTTCGAACCCACGTGTATCAATTTCTTTACTTGCTTTTAAACATAGCCACTCTGAAAATACAAAGAGTAGATTTTGAGAAATAAATTTTGCCTGCCTTAAGTCTTTTATTGCAAAGCCAGGTGACATTCTCCCCAAGAGCCACACAAGCCACGACCACGGGTATGTTCAACCTTCATTTTCAGGAGGAGGAGTCTGTTGGAACCCTGTCAGGTCTCTCAGCCCTGACCTGCCAGCACCACAAGGTTGCTGATTCTTCTGACTCCTCTGCCTGTCCCAGAACCAAAATGCTTTATTAAATCTGCAGCAGCTGTTGTGCAATACAAACACAAAATTTTGGAGCTTGTGTGAACAGGATGCTGTTTCTTTGATATAGAAGGGATAACGTACCTTTGGCTACTGTATGGGCTGGGAAGGATTCTCTTTGTCTCTCAGGGCAAGCATGGTAAGGTGATTAGATACATGTCCCCTCTGTCATCCCCCATTATTCTTTCACACTGCAGCCAGCTCTCCATCTGATTATTGTATTGTGTGGCTAGGAGGCTCTACCAAACTCTTCACTGAATCTGTGAATGCTAGTCCTCCAAAGAGTGGGTAAAAGATCCTTATAACATCACATCCTTTCACAGAATCACAGAATATTCTGGAAGAGACCCACAAGGATCATCAAGTCTAGCTCTTAAATGAATGGCCCATGTGGGGATTCAACATTGACCATGATGTTATTAGCACTATGCTCTAATTGACTGAGCTAATCTCAGGGTTTTATGGCAACAAAGAGCCAGTCAACAACACAATGAGACAAGTCTCCCACTTCCCTGAAGTCTCCCACTGCTGGTAAGGAGATGTAGGCTGAGATCATCTTGTTATCTCAGTCTAAATCCTGGCAACTCTTACGCAGTATTTTGGGCATCTGGCAGAAAGTCACGTGCACTGCAGAGCTAGTTCTGGAAGGGCTTTGTAGAACTAGCCCTGTTTTGCAGGATGAAAACTGAAACCTGGAAAGCTTGTGAGGAAGGTACGTATGGGCTGTAGGGCAGCTCTTACAGACTTCGCTATGACACTTGTGGAATCTCTCTCCACACTGGTGTAGCCACCACTGAAACCAGAACTGGAGAAGTGGAAAGTCAGGTACAGCTTTGTTTGAACTACACATTTCCAGTCATTCTGGAAAGCAGTTCTCATATCTGGACTGCTGAGTGGCAGTACACCATGTACAGACAGTGTATAAACAGATGGAAATTAAATGCAATATTCTAGGGGAAAAAGTTTTGAGAGGTGCTTGGTACTCAGTCATCTCGTGAGCTCTGTGGGTGGAAATGCACAAGTGATATCAGAGTAGGAAGTTACAGCTGTTCCCTTGAGAAAAAAGCCCCAGAAACTGCAAAGATTAGCAATTGGAGCACAAAGTGGAGTGAGATTTGACCTGGAATGAAGAAGGTTGGTTAGCCTCAAAAAGACTTATGCCAAACAAAAGGCCAAGTCTTTAACTGATGCAATTCACCATTTAGGTCAGCTGGCCCAGTGGAAGAGGGGCTTGAAAAGCTGTTTTGCTAAAAGAGATGTGACTGTGATAGTAGACAGCAAATTGAATCAAATGAGTCTACAGTGTGTTATGGTAGGGAAAAAAGTAGCTAACAACATTCTTATCTATGTGTGGAAAGGCATCAAACCACAGCTGAGAGAGGCACTGACTCCTCTCAGTGCCTGATGACATCCCAAACAAAATATACTGCTTTCAGTCCTGGACTGTATCACAGTAGAAAGGTATAGATAAATCCACAAGGGTACAGGGAGAGACACTGAGATGTAGTACTGTAGGACTGGAGAGGCTGACTGGTGAGGAAAATGACAAAAAAAAAGCAACATAGATAACAAGGAACCTGAAAAAATGAGATTATTTATGTCCATGTGCTTGCCAGGTGTGAGTTCCACAAGGTAGGTGGTTATAACAGGCTATAACCACAAATAGTGGCATAAACTTATAAAACATAATTGACAGTTAATATGAGGTCACTTCTCCCTAGGTTACCCCACAGACAAGTCTTGGGGAAAAATGTGAGGAAGTGCTTTTGCATGGCATGCACAGCTGGAGAAAACATCCTTGGCCCTGATCTTTTCCATTTTAATGGGACCAAGTGCTGCTGTAGTAAGGGTTTGGGTTTTCCTGCTGTTGTTTACTTCTCTGTTATGATAGATATTGATAGCCTTGCTCAGAGCACCTCCCTTCTCCTTGCTCCATGTGGATCCTTAATGTGCAGGTTTGGGCTATGCTGAGAAGGGTCTTGCTTCAGCTGATCTCTCTCCCTCTGTTGAGAAACTGTGGTGCTGGGAAAGGGTAGCATTGGAGGGGAATGTGGGTAGGTGACTGCCATTAGCAGTCTGTAGGGAGAAAGTTGCCAGCAGTAGGGAAATAATGGTGTGTTGTGCATGTGATCCTTTGCCCTTTTGGCTGATGAAGGAGCCTCAATCAGTCCTACCCCTCTGGGTAGGGGATGGGAGTGCACACTGGGCCCTCTGTTAATAGCTGGGAAGAAATTCAAGCAGTCAGCACCACCTCCAACACAGGCAGCCCCTCAGTCAGTGGAATAAGGCGTGAGTTTCTCGACCGTAATGAGCTTGTTTTTCCATGAGCTTGCTATAATAAGCTGTAATGAACAAAGAGCTGCAGGATACAGAGTGAGTGGGTGATAGGATGGCAGATGAAATTCCATGTTGATGTATGTAGAAGTAATATAGGGAAAAACAGTGATAAGTGGATGAGTACGTATTAGCTATTACCACCCAGAAGGGAAATTTGGAGCCATCCTGGGGAGGAAAACTGTGCAGCATCAGTTAAACTGGAGGTGGGAGGAGGGAACAGACGGGAAAGGAACTGGCAGCAAAACAGAAAACATCATTATACTGCTGTATAAATCCATGGCACATATGTGTCTTGAATGCTGCTTGCAGTTGCTCCCTGAGAGAGGATGTAGTGAAATGAGAAAAAGTGTGGCGGTGCTGGCAGAAGTCCTGCAAGGTGACAGGGGGCTTTGGCTGGGAGTGAGAGGCTGGGTCAGAGCTGGGAGAAGCCACAGGGTGAAATTTTGAAGAGCTGTTGGTTAAGAAGGACAAACATTGAGGCAACAGGTATGAAATTACTCCCTTATTGAAGGGACAGTAACCAAGCTCTTCAGCTGGAAAAAGTGACAGCTGAGAGGGCTATACTGGAGATCGGTCAAGTCGTGATGCATGCAGAGATATGAATAAGGAATGATCATTCACTGTTTATCACAGCATGGGAGCTAGGGGACAAGGAACAAAGTTATTATGAAAAAGTTTAAAGGAAAGAGAAAAGAAAAGCTTTTTATCAGTGCATGGCCAAACCTGGAACTGGTTACCACAGGACACAAGTCAGTGACATGTTTATAAATGTGTTCAAAGGTCTTGGAAAAACTGTGAAAGTAGTTTGTATAGGGATGCTAAACTGGGATGCAGATGCAACCTCCAACTCAGGGAGTTTCTTTGCTCTATATTGCAAGAAACTGGGGGAATTTCCATCCTGTTCCTCTCCCAGGTTTTGTCCTAAGATACTACATTGGCTACTGCCAGACTGGATGCAGAAAGAAGATGGACTTAAAGTCCAAGGCAGATGTGGCAGAAGCTGTGTTAGGGGTCTAGATGTAGCTAGATCAGTGCAGACTCCATGTCCTCCACGAAGCAAAGCTACACTTAGCAATTAATGTCAATTCTTGTGACTGACACTCCTTCAATACAGTCCTAGTCCAGGGAAGAGTTAGCTGCTCAGGAGCATGTGAGATTAATTCCTAACAAAGAATTGTCCAAGCATTTCCTTTAGGGAAGCAGCCACAAGAAGATAGACCTTTGTTCTGCATCACTGACTGCTTTAGGTCATCCCTAGAGATGGATTTAAAGCAAAACCTCTTGAACCCTCTTGAACTTTTAAGGAAACTCATTCCTGGATCTTCCATCTGCTCAAAAGCTCTGCAAGGGGCTGAGTTTCAAACACCTCTGAACTGAGGGGAAGTTTGGAGCCAGATCCACAGCTGTAGCTCGAGGCCATCGTGAGCTTTTCATGTCAGCTTTCTTTGAGAGCACCGGCTCTGTTCCACACGGTGCAGATGGGCCACAGGCCATGTGGAAGATAGAGTGAGAGGAATTCCTCTCACGCACCACTCACACAGAAAATTTACCTTCAGGTAAACTACTTTAAGAAGGCTTCATTATACTGGACAGCTGTTTACTCTGCTGAAAAGTGTGAGGAGTCCTTCTTTTCTGCTTTTCCAAGACTTTCATCTCCCCTCTCTTTCAGGAAGAGTAGATGTAATGAGATTTAAAGCTCTGCCATGTAATTGTCATGAAGTTTATATCCCATGATTCCTGTTTGTGAGCAGAAATGAATTAAGCACCTGGATAAGCCCTCTTTCTCTCCCCTCTCCTGAGCACCCAATGTGATGAGAAAACTGCTGAGAAACAACCACAATTAACGATGGGGTCACATTTAGTTCAGCACCATGGGCTGGTTAATTGGCAGATTCCATTACAGTTCCCCTTATCTGTGTGCCAACACAGCTTCTAACAAGCTGCTTGCTGGGTAATTAATCCTGTCCAGGGTTTAGATCCTGAAGCTGAGTCTGCTTTAAGGGGCTGTGCCATTACTAACCCTCTGCTAGCAGGGCTTCTTCACTCAGAGCTCCTCCCTGCAGAGCCTGACTGTAGGTCCAAGTGGCAGAAGGGACATGCGGAGGCATTGCATTCCCTGGAAAAAAGCCAGCCCTTGGTTTTGTGAAAATAATCCAGACCCTATATTCAGTTTCCTGCTTTTCCTTGATATTGTTTGACAGACCTGTAGTGATGCAGTGCCTTGAGAAGTTAACTGGACCTCCTGCAAATGCAGGTAATTTTATTAAACAAATCCATAACAGGATATAACCTCTGCTAAAAAGTTGAAATAATAAGTTTATAAAGTAACCAAACAGTGTCCTGATTGACAGAATGAAAAATAATAGCAGGAGGAAAATGGAGACTGAGAAATGAAGATAGAGCTGGACATTGAATTGGTGGGAAGGGCCAGGCTTGAGGGTCCATGCACAGGGAAGAGCAGACAGACACTAGCAGAGTCAGCAAACAAGCAGCTACCAGGGAGGTCTGTCACCTCTGTCACTGTTGTGCCTTCTGCCACAGACACCCAAATGGGCTTTTGGGTGTGAGGCATATCCTTGTTTGTTCTGGTGAATGGACTAGACAGAAGTGCTGATCTTACGTGCTCTGATACAGGAAAGGCCTTTCAGCTTCTCAGGTAAGCTGTAAGTGAGGGGGGATTCACCTCGGCCTTTCCCAGTCTGTGTTGTGCCAAGACATGTGCCAGACAGCCAAAAGAAATTATTAAGGCAAGAAAATGAAAATATGGTGGGGGTGAATGATTGGGAATATTAATTTGTGTAGTCTCTATTCTCTGATTTCTCATGAAAATACTTTTAAAAATGACTGCATGAACAGTAGGTCACTTTGGAACAACATTCTTGGAAGCAGAGACATTGAGATGCACATGGAGAAGGCATGATGCCAGGATTAGCAGGAATGCAGGCAATTGGATGCTTTGTGCTGTGGGTAAAGGAGAGAGGTGCTTGTATTTTTACCAACTATTCTCAGTCAGCTTTCACTTAGGAGGAGATTGATTGCCTCCATCTTTTTTAATGGGAAGCTTTCCTGTATCATGTGCCCTCAGCCCTTGCTTTAACTTGTGTGAGTCCAATGTTAAAGTAGTCCAGCAGTTGCTAACAGTCAGCCAAGTGGTTTTTTTACTTCTGGAAGTTGGAAAAGGAAGGAGATGGTCTCAGAGAGAGGACTTAACACGATGAATCTTGAGGTATTCCTCAGAGTTCATTTGCAGATTGCTCAGTGAGAAGCACCATGAGCTCAGGGATCTCTGCCTGAGTTCTCCCAGCTAAACTGGGTTTTGCTTCCGCCAACAGCCTGGTGGGCTTCGAGTGTGCAAGTACCCAGTCTGAAGCCAGCTTTGAAGCAGAAAGAAAAGACATCTAGCCAAACAGGACAGGAAAGGCTCTGTCAGCTGGCCTACCTGGACCACCTGAGACAACTTCATAATTGTGAATGTGTGTTGTAATGTACAGCCATGCACATTATAAAAATAAAAATCCTCATTATTAATATTTTCATAAATCAAATTTGGACATTGCACCTATCAATTCAGGCAGTTGAAAACAAACACTCAAGGGGCATGTGATAAAGAGAGATCCTGTCTGAAGGGGTTGCTTTAAAGAGCGGTGCTCCTGGAGGAGCTGGGGAAGGCTTTGTAGCACTGTGCTGAGGAGGGCAGATCAGCATGATAAAGACAGTATTGCTGAAAGGACACAAAGAGAGCCAGGGAGCAGGAAGGGGAAGGCACTGAACAGGGCATGGGGTCAGCAGTTGAAGTCTTGAAGAAGGACAGATGGAGAGAGTGAAGATGAGACTTGTAAAGAAGCAATGAAGGCAACTGTGTGGTTCGGGTGAACTAGAAAGTGGGGAGAGAGGAGATTAAATGGCTGTGGTGAAAGAAAGAAGTGGATGTGCATGCTCAGTTTGTTTTGCCCACAATCAGTAGCTGAGAAATCAATACTCATTAACAGCATAAGCAGCTCTCGATTAAGAGGACAGAATTACGAAGGAAAGAGGATGCCTTCAGACACCTGCAACCAAGAGAAGTGGTGCCTACTGCTCTGTGTCCTCTTTTCCTGTGGGGCTGCTGTGGGTCAGGCAGTTGATCAGAGTTAGATGGTGTTTTCTCTATGATCGCTGGTGTCAGAAAGGAAGGTTGTTAGGAGTTTGACAGTGCATGCCCTGACTATGTAGGTTCTCATTTTGTTTCAGGTTCCTGACTAACAAGCGGGAATACTGGAACATGACAGATGTTTGACAAGTCTGCTTCTGGCTTAGGGAACTGCTCCCCCAATTTCCTGTCCTGACACAGTTTAGGTAACCAGCTCTCAGCACACCTGCTCCTCTTGGGAACAGGGAGCTTTGGACTCACATAGCTCTGCCATGCTGCCCACCTTCTGAGTGTGGAGCGGAACTTCCAAACCTGCAGCAAGGAGGAGCTGTTCCAGAGGAACTTCGCCAGGTTGCCAGTACCTTCACTTTTCCTGACAAACAGTGCCTGCACATTTATTTTCACCAGCATTAGTGCATTTAGGGAATTTTTTGCATTTCTGACTGTACTACTATGCCACTTCACAGCCTCAGTTATGGCTGCATTGTGTGTATTTCCATTTCCGACAGTTTGGAGCTCAGAATTTGTCAGGGCTGAGCACTTTTGAAGAAAATTATCTGAGGAAGGCAAAAAGCACTCCAATATGTTAAAGAACAGACTGGGACTATTGATGTATTTGGGGCTATGTCTTCAAACTGCTACTGGTTGGGAGCCACATCCATCTGTCTTTAGTTTTTTCCTCCACCAGGAGTATGTACTAGGTACCATCTGATTTACTTACAAAGTAAGAAACAGCCACTGTTGTAGGGAAAATCTAATGCTATTCAGGTCCTCCTAACTTCAATGGATAAGGCACCTGAAGTTTTGATACTATTACTGAGGATATAAGAAGTGGTGAAGCTCAAAGTACAGCATTTAGAAACTTGGGAAGTTGTTTAGCTGGAGTGGGAATAGGGATGATGCAAGAAAATCGTGAGAGCATCAAGACAGAAGTTAGAAATTTAATGATGATGATGACTCTTATTACCAATGTGCCTTTATAAAGGTACCAATGAGAAATCATGTTGGTTTTCCTGCACAACTGTATTGCTCAAAAGTATCTTGAATATCAAATGCAATTTGTTGAAATCCATAGTCCTGATGTTCTGCTAGAAGGGAATATATTATATCCTATATGTTTTTTTCTTTTTCTTCAGGAGCCCAGTGATAGCCAAAGAAATTTTCCTATGAGGAAAGAATTTCAAAGGGCCAGGTTCACGTATTTCTGATATCATCTATGGAAATCAGCATTTCTGACAGACCAGTGTGCAAATCTATTTTCTGTGTCTGTGAATGCATTGTTGCCTCTATTTGGTTGTTAGGGGATTTCTTGTTTATTTTCTAGTGAGCTTTGCTAACATGCAGTTTCTGTTGATCTGCTTATGCTGCAGAAGGTCTGATTTCTGTGGTGTATATTGCCTGTACATTATAAATACTGTGCATACCTTTATCCAGTATCCTACTACTGTACAGCCTCATGAGAGTCAGAGCAGTGCCTGAATATCTCAGATGGGATCATTTGCACATTGTGGAGTGCAGTGCCATCAGGAAGAGGTGTTGGACCTATTCTGCTTGCCTTTTTTCCATAGGCTTGGTCTGTGCACCCTTTCTGAGACAGACTAAGCATGCTGTTTATGGATGTGATTTTTTGCTACCAAACAGTAATGCTATCTCTAGTCCTACTTAGATGTGCTGACACTAGTAAGTCTGGTATTGGTAAAAAGATATTTTCCTCTAATAAGGAGGGTTTTGTCAAATAAGGATGCTTTTTCACGCATGGAAGAGAAAGGGATGGGAGAGAGGAGAGATGTGTTGCTTTAGCTACATTGATCTAGTTAAAGTAGCACCATTTTTGTGTGTAGACAAGAGCTTAGGAAATGTGCAGGTCTTAGTCTGGGGGCAGGACTTTAAAGCACCCATTGAAGTCTAGTGTCAGTTTTCAAGGCTGAAGAATATTATTTTATTTAGGCTTCCAGACCAGCCTTGCTCCAGGAATGCACTTAGGTTGTTTTTAAAGCAAACATGAAATCAATAGCCTGGTGTTCTGCTCTGCTATTTCTTGCCAGAGCCTAAGGACCACACATGGGTTTTCCCTCCTCTTCGTCATACTGCCAGGCATGCTCTCGGATAACGGCAGGCAGTTCTTGGGATGAATGCGGAGAGGTTCCAAATGGCCAAACACGCACTGGACATCTGGGCAGGTTTTGATGCAAAGTATTTTCCATCAGGCTTCCCTCCAGATATCGCCATGAAAGGACCAACTCACACCACCCTGTCACAGATTTTATCCAGCCTCTGACTTTAGTGGGAGTTTTATCTGAGTAAAGCTCAAATAGGAGCCTGTTGGCTTACCTCACCATTTACAGTGTTCCTGGTGGAACCTAGGGCTGTGGGTTTCATTTTGACCCTGGCAAACACCAGCCCTGAGAGCAATACAGCACTGTGCCCTCCTGCACACCACTCCATTGGTGTGCCTCCGCTCACACTTCCTGGACTCTTGTTTGGTGCAGGAAAATAACTTTCCTCTGTACTGTGCAGGGGACAGGGGCTTCACCTGGAGAAACAGATTCTGAATGCCTACCCATGCAGGATTGACCTGCAGTTGAGTAACCATTCCCAACTCCAAGCAGCCACCATCTTCATGAGCTAAATGACAGCTGACCTCTCTTGAGACTTGAATGCTCCTTTGGTTTTTAGCAGCTCCCTCGGGCCAGGCTAGCTCCTCTCCTGCAGTGTTTGAAGCTGAACCGTATGGTACCAAGACAGGTCCCCAGACAGAAATGAAAACACACATTAGCAAAGAGGAGAGAAACAGGCTAAAATTGGAAGTGACCATTTTGTGTTTGATGTTATTCAGAGAAGCCTGTTCTTCATTTAGGACATTAATAGTTGTAACAGAAGCTGTAATATTTCAACAACAGTGGTGATTAGGAGCAAAGAGGCAGCTAATCTCCATCTAAAAAGAGCTAACTAGCCCATCCTTAAGCCCCCACCACACTGTCACATTTAAATACCATGAATATTCACTGCTTGGCACCCAGCTGGCATCTGAGCTGTTTTGACACAAAAACCTTCAAACTCAAAGAGTTTTTAATCAGTCTGCAAGAGAGAGAAGAAGAAAGTGAGAGAAAGAAATAGGAACAGAGAAAATGAATCAATGAGTTCAACAGAGAGGGGGGTATCCGAATCCAGTTAACCCCTTCCTTTCCCTGCTGTCTTTGCGGCTTTGCAGCCTTCTCCCAGGCTGCAGGGGAATGGAGAAGGGGCACCCCATCCCCTCTGGGCAGCCTCTTTCCTCCTGAGTGCTCGATCCAAGCCTGGAGCCCCGTATTCCACCGTATCCCATCCTAGTTGAGTGCCCATTCTTCCTTGCTGCCCAATTTCCTCTGGCTACCCCATCTCACCCCAACATCCCTTGCTTCGGGCACCTCCTCCCACTCTCACCTTCCGTGTTAAAATCCCCTTCTGCTGCTGTGTTTGTTTCCTGGCACAGGGCTTATTTAGTCTCACTTTTGCTTGTGTTTGTGACTGTATATTCTTGTTGCATAACAATATTCTTGTTGCAGACAGCACCGTTTCACTCACAGTATGTGATGTGCTTTAGAGCAGCCAGTCTGCCTGCAAAGCGTTTTCATTTCAAAAAGAGGTTTCTCAGTGTTAACAGCTGCCATTCCCAGCATCCTTATTGGAGTTTCAAAGTTGCCTACAGCCCATACAAAACTCTTTGCATCAGCTTTTGCAGCAGGATTAACTACGCAGCTGCAAACACTGAAAATCATGCCTAGTCCTGCAAGAAATAACCCCACAATGCTTTGAAGGGTAAAGTTTTACCAGTGCTGTGGATCTGGGCTTTGACAGATCACCCAGCCCTCCCCAGTTAATGTGACCCCAGTTATGGGTCAACCCCATACACACAAGTGCATTTCTGTCAAACTAGTCCAAGCACACAACACAGAATTTATGGAACTTTATGCTGTTATGTCAGTTTTGGGCTACTTGTGGTAGACAGTTTATAGCTGATTTGGCAGGACAGTAGTGTGGTGTAGGAACTGGTATACTCCAACACCTTACCATGAAAAAACTGACCTGTGTAAATTTTCTGAATGTGTTTAACTTAGTGGAGTGCTAGATCCATGTTTCATGTCATATGGCTGTGGCATTTTTGATCAATACTGGGAACCACAGAGTCAGATTTATTTTATAATCAAACCGCAGCCTAAGTCTCGAAACTTTGTGGCCCAGACTGCAGACCTCAACCACACGTGGGGAATCTGTACTTGCACCTCAGCTGGCAACGTGTTCAGAGCACAGCGGGGACTTTTCCAACCTACTGTGTCTTCAAGGATTCTGTTATGGGCTTAAACTACACATAGGTTGTTGTCTCATTTGCCTTCAGGGTCTTTAAAACTGAGATGCACCTCAAAAGCCAGTGTTCAAGTTCCTTTAAGGAAAACCTCTGGTAAAGTTAAGTACAGAAGCCTGGGACTAATTTAGGCAGATTGTTACGGTCACTCCAAAGGATACTGGTACCCAGGAAGGGTGTAACTGAGTGGTGTTGTGCAGACCTTCCAAGGCAGGCCTGTGCTGAGGGAAGGAGTTGCAGCTGGAAACAAGAATATAGTGGCTCGAAGTCCACGGCCAATGAGGAAAATAAGCCACTAGCACTGGAGGAGCAAAGTGGGTAGCTGCATCCCACTGGCAGTGGAACAGATCTCTTGGGAGAACAAAAGAGAGCAGGGTTAGTGAGGAGCCTGAAGGCCCTGCTGTGTGGTGTGATGAAAAGGGTGCCACGGTGGAGGGACTGGGAGCAAAGTGGTGGCAATGCTGTGTGTCAGATCTGTATGGGCTGGAGGTGGAGCATTATGGATGTCAGCAAAGGACAGAAAGGAGAAATTAATGTAACGAAGATGGGAGATCAGAATTTGGGAGCAGGTTTTTCCTGTGTGGGTTCTCCAAATCTAAAGCTAGTGTAAGATTTATTACAAGTTACTGAAGCTGTGGTGACTTTTACTGAACACAGTGTGAGCCTTCTTTGGGAGGAAGAAGTAGAAAGATTTGGGTTCCACATTTCCTTAGTGCTCCCGAGGTCTTCTGATGCTCTCCAGATACTGAGATCTCACCCAGGACTTTAAATTTACAAGCATGCACACAATAGCCAAATGTGCTTTTTAATCTCTTCCCAGGCAGCAGACAAAGTGAGTTTTGCATAGATTGGTACTTACTCTATTCAAGCTGATAATTATTTTGAATGGAATACTCCCCATGAAGCATGTCTGGAACAGCATCAAACTCTATGGGCTGTGGGAGGCACATCCATCAGCTGCACTCTGGGGTGTATTCTGGAAAAGCTCACAGCTGGATAGGAGGATCCATTTTCCTATATACTTAAATGAGAAAATAGCATGAGCTTTTCTTCAGTCTCTTCTTGCCAACATCTGGCCTCGACTTAAAATGAATTTGCACAGTTGCTATGAACTGTATCTGGGCATGCTTCCTTTGCCTATGGAAAAATGTGGGAATCAAATCATCCAGTACAAAAAGAAGGTGTTCCAGATAATATGTCCCTTAAAGACCCTGAGAACATGGATTTGGAATGTTTTCGAGGAGATGGATCAAAACTATTTTATTTGATATTCACTTACAGTTTTCTGTTGCCTGACTCCATCATATTTGCATACAGCCAACAGGTTCTGTATTAGGAAAGGAAAATCCAGGCTGAGCCACAGGCACCAGAGGTGTTGAACTCTCACCCACCTGAGTCCACTTTCTCCCCAGCCTGTCCCAGGAGGAGCATGGTGCTGCTGTGGTGGGAGGCTCAGATAAGACATAAAACAGAAGCTGTGGCCATCTGTGGCCATTAAAATTCCATGACACCTTTTGGTACTGAGGCACTTGGTGCTAAAAGTAGCCCGCTTGCAATACAAGGCAGACAAGTCTCATGCAGCCTGGTGAGAAGGTGCCTCATGAGGTTTGACTGGTGTTTTCCTGCCTGCAGCAGAGAATGGGGCAAACCCTTAAACTCACTGCCCAAAAGTCACTAATCCCAGAGCTGGGAGCAGAGTTGCTACATCCCCGTGACCAGAAACCAAGCTGAAAAGGAAAGAGTTATGTATGGATTGTAAAGCATGCTAATAAGAGAGCTCTATTGTTCCTGTGACTGGATTTACACACAGTGCTGCTGGATGGTAGCACATAAATGGACAAGCCTATTTGCAGGAGGTAGAACCACACAATAGCTTGGGTTGGAAGAGACCTTTAAAGGCCATATAATCCAAATCCCCCCCAAAATTTTTAAGTTTTTGGGATCCTGGGGATCCTTGCAGCAAGCCACACAGTGTGATGTGGCCTGACACTCCAAGGTTATCGTATGAGATGAGAAGGCTCTCAAGCTCTTGTTGAAAGTTGAATCACATCTCTTCAACTGTTAGAAAACTAAACTTGGGGTGAAAGAAAAGACCCTACATAAAATGAAGTTTAATCCACCACACAGAAGGGTAGAAAGTGGGGGTGATGGTGAGAACCTTTACTGGCTGACAATTTGCAGATCCCGTTCTCAGCACTTGCTCTCATCCCTGAGTCTCCCTGCTGTGCAGTGACCCAGCACAGGAACCAATCCAACTGAAAAATAAACATTTTTCTTTCCTAGAGTTGTTTTTTATCTGGATGAGTTCTCTGGTCTCATTCACCATGTGCTACACAGGCAGCATGCTGGCATAGCTGGTGGTGCAGGGTATGGACAAAGAAGCAATGGGGAGTGGAAGGGGAGCAGGATTGCTTAAAATGATGTAAGTAGCCCCGATTCCAAAAACACAACCACAGCCTGCCTGAAGTGGTCTCCTGTGTGCTAGGGCTGACCTACAATTTGCACAGATGGAGCGAGGGGAATAAATGCCTCTCTCAAAAAACCCTTCAGGTATTCTCAAGTAATAGTGCAAATGATCCCAAAATGCTGCTACTGGGTTTTTGCATTTGATGCATAAGGATACTGGAGGAAGCTTACCATGCAGCATCCTGATACTGAAAAACAACAGCAGCACTTTATGTCTTGGTTCCTTTCTGTCTGTAACAGCTCTTGCAGAGAGAGCTTTCTTCTTCTGTTCTTCTCTGTGAAGAAAAAACATCTGGTATTTTCCTTTGCTCCTTCCCTGGCACATCCTGTGTGCCTGGGAGCCTTCTCAACATTCCTGGTATAGCCCTCTGTTAGGAAGGTGTTGTGTCTACACCCCAGGGGAAAAGCTGCTTGGTCTGGCATCCTAGCTGGAATCCCCACAGCACCACCCCACCTCAGCCGCTACCCAGGGAGGAAGCACAGGGCTTTGAGCCCTTTCTGGCTGCTGTTTTTCATCTCTCTGCTGCCTCTTCCCAGGCAGCATGTGATCCTCTGCGGTATGCTCTGGCTTCTACAGGGAACGGGTTAACGCTATAAAACAGTCTTTTTATGGAACCTCTTGGCAACGCAGAAAACTTTCCCATTGCCAGGGTGTTCTTTTTATTCAACAATTTGTTCCCAGAAAGCAGCCCATTTAAACAGGTTTTCTCTATTAAGGGGTTTCAGCTGCATTTGGGTTTTTTTGAGCTTATTCAGTGTGCTGTAAACTACAAAATAGTGTCCTACAATAGATTTGTCTGAGGGAACTGAAGTGTGTACTCCTGTGATTCTGCCTACTGTGGGAGCTCCTTGAAAGCCAGATGTCACATCCAAAGAGTAATCTGTGTTTACAAACACATGGCCACACATACTCAACATTTTCAGCAGCCACCAAACTGAAATTCAAATCCTGCAATTTTGCGTCTCTACCCACCTGCGCTGGACACAACCAAAGCAGGAAAAAAAACCTTTCCAGAACTGGGATGGGATCATCTCTTTTATTTAGATGAGGAAAACACACATTGCTGTCTGCAGAGGGCTGAGTTTAACTTCCCAGCTGGGGCCTCTCATCTGTAAATTCTTGCAGACAGAAAAACACCAACTGCCAGCAAGATAATCCAATTTCCCTTCTTTCCCACTCAGAGGAAGACTGCCTACTCCCCCACGCCATGTGGGTTTCAGTCTGGCAGAACTTCTCCCAACCACTATACCCCGGGCAAGATCCATATCAAAGCTTCAGCCCTGCAGGGATCATTAGAAGGCATTTATTTCTGCATATTCCAGTCGGGGATGCAGGGGTAGGGGTGGAGGAGGCAGATAACTTTATTCACAATGCAAATAGGCTGCCCTTACTTTCAACCTTTGCTTCAAACCTGGAGATATTAAAAAAACATGAGCTCTTCTAAAATAATAAATACACTAATTCTGCTGGCTGTTATATTGCTGCTGCCTCCAGAGAAGTGCTCTGGCACCATTTGATGAGAAAAGCCAGGGAAATCTGTTAACTCTGCTCTTGCCCTCACTCCCCAAGTTGCTGTTAAAAGTTCAGTCCAGTGGACTGAACTCATATTAGAGCACTTGGCTCATTTAAGAAAGATTGTTAGTAGGTAGTTTTGCACAACAGGACTAAGATGCTTCGAGGACTGAAGGGAAAGTCAACCCAATTCTCCCTGCAAATTTGAAGTGCTAGTCTGTGATTTACTAATAGGGAGCAGCGAGTTATTAAGCTCATCACAACACAGCATCCTGCTCCTCTAGTCCAGAGGGAGCCAGCTATTTAATAAATCAGAACCCAGTGCTAAGCTACAGGGATAAAAGGATCTACATTAATATGAAAATATTAATATCTGGAAGAGCAGATTATAATCTAAATGGGTTAGAATGAGATAGCACCATTGTTTAGAAGAAACAGCTTGCTCCTAATCTCATTAGAGCTGTAATCATACTAGCAATGGAAGACATCTTCAGACTTTGAAAGTGCTTTGGAGGTCTGGTAAAAGTGGTGATCATGCTGGGTGGGTTCAAAAAACTGCCCAAGGCTGCCTTTCAGTGTCAGCTGGATGATTTGTCTGAAGGAAGCAGGATGTTCAGCTGAAGGGGATGATATGGCTTTTCTTTCTGAAAGATGTGCAGCTTTGCAGAAGTTCTGCACCCCTTGCAAAAGTAAGCATTGTCCAGAGAAACTTGTGACTGGGGCTGTTTCTCTGCTCCACTTCCCTCCAAAACTTTATCTGGAGCTACAGAGCAGGTGGGTGGAAATCTGTAAGATGAGGCTATGTTCTCTCTCCCTCACTTGTGCACACTGAAGGGAACTTGGGATAGCTGTGCGTGCTATGAAAGGGTAGAAAAGGATGGGGTCAAATTCAATTTCCCCCCAGGCCACAGTCCCAGGGCAGCCTCTTCAGGGTCATCTTCTCTGCAGTTGTCTCAGGAACTGCGGGGATGTGAAGGGTCTCACCCTCACTGCTCACAGACTGCTTCCCTCCAGGCCAGCCAATTTTTTCCTCATGTGTATTAGGTCGAGCAAGCCTGCACTGGCAGAGGCTGATGCAGCCTGGGCACATACACATCTTCATACCTGAATACATGGTGATGGCTAGCAACCTGTCTGCCTGCATTGGTCATCTCCAAATGATAAAGGTTCCTCCTCTGCCAGTGGGGTGGCTGCTTTCCTGGGTTTCTCTCTGCCACCTGCAAAGACATTCTCAGACTGCCTTCTCGCTCAGCCCCCAAGACAGCCTCATTCTGCTTCCAGGAGCCTCAAACATGGTCCCAAGCTTGGGGCTCACAGCTGTCTCCAATTGCCTTTCATCTCTTTTTGCACAGGATCTGCAGTGGATGGTCAGCATCCCTACAGACTTTGCATCCTTGCAGATGGGCTTCTTTCAACATCATTAAATCTTCCAGGTCTGTGTCCAACTGAATGGCTCTGAGAGGGTTTTGTATAAAACAGACATCTAATCAAGTGAGAAACCTTTAGCATTTACCCATTGAAGCATGGTGTGGTTTATCTTAGGGCTTTTCACCAACTGCAGCACGCAGGTCCTGCAGCTCAGCCCTCAGCTCACCAGCATCAGTATGGTGATCAGTGCAACAGCTTCATGTTTAGCTCATAAGAATTGTTACCAGACTTCATCATGGGGATAGTTGACCTTGGCAGTACTGTCACATGGTGATAAACCCAAGAGCTCTGTTCAGAGACATAATTTTTTTCAGCCTTTATGTTTTAAATCCAGTCAAAATGTGAAATGGTCTAGATTTAATTAGCAGAGAAAATTCTGCAAAGAGAATGCAACAACCGTTACTGATGAGAAGGGTGAAGTCAAAGTGAGACTGCATTGCTAAGAGCTGTTATTTTCCTCTGGCACCTGTGGCATTTCCAGCTTTAGTCACTGAAGTAAATTTTCCAGCACATCCTTCAGGGAAGTGCCCAGGCAGGCCAGCAGTCTGGCTCATGCTTGCTTCATCACAGACCCCTGTCATGAGACATTGCCAACTGACAAACTATGGCCCAGCTGCCTGGCCAAGGCTGGCAAGTAGAGCTTAATTCACTCAAGATACGAAGGACCTTCCATAACACATGGTTTTGATTTTCACAAATATTGAGACTATTCTTTGCATTAATGATAAAGTGGATTAAACATGCCCCGTTTTCCTAGATAATGCCCCTCTGGAGTTTCACTGGGACCAAAGTGGATCTGGCATTTAAACTAAAGAAATCCCTGTTTAGCATGTGGGAGTCTCTGGAGAGGCCTCAGATCTGCATTGCAGCTGTGAAATACAGCATCTCCTCTGTTGCTTATCAGAGATCTATGTTTCTCCTGGGAAAATTTTGCCCAAAGGATTCAGCCCTTGCCAAATTTTCTACTGGAATTTGTTTGTTTATTTTAAATTTCTTTTTAAACATCTGAAACCAACAAACTTAAAAAATGCTCTAAATCTATCAACTTGAGTTAATCTCTTAAAATAAAATAATAAAAAAATTAATTCCTCCAGGCTCCCAACTTCTATTTCTAAGACTTGGTCTAAAATAGACTTAAATGACTGAAATTCTAAACCCAGGAAATATGAAGTTTAATTGGAAAGAATCACAGTTTTTCTTTTCTCCTGCGCCACTACACCTGCTCTTGGCATCTGATCTCCTGAATTTCAGAATATCTGATTCTCCTGAATTTTAAAATGGTTCATCTCAAACAGGAATGCGTGTGTATAATGCTATTCTTTTGACCCCTGTGCCTGCTTTGCAGCCACAAGGAAATACAGGTACCCAAGGAACAAGTCACTCAGGGGCAGCTCTGCCCCATCTCCTCCCCACTCAGTCCTCCGGGAGAGCTTTCCCCTTTTCTATGCTGTCTTCCTTCTTTGTGTCTGTACTCACTTGTCATTCAAAAAATATCAGGGCAGGAATGGAGCCAGATATTTTAGGTCCAGTACAACATCTAATGTTTTCTATGGTTCTTACCATGGTGAAAGGCAGAATTTCGCCACGACGCTATGTGGGCCCTGGAGATGACATTTGCGTATGAATGCAGCTACATCTCCCACAGCTTTGGGGGTGTTTCAAGCAAGTGGGTGGGCTGGGATCTATAAATAGTGCATACTAATCCATACTTCAGTTTATAGGGAGGGATGGCAGAAAACACACAGCTACAATCTATTCAGTGAATATATTAATATTAAATCCTCAGGAGGTATCTCTGCTTACTTCGCAAACATCTGTTTGTTGGAAATACCATTCTGATAAACCATTTTCTCAGCCTCAGCATTGTAGCAGTATAGACGTTACAGGTGAGGATGATGAAAGGGTCCTTTTTGGTCTTTGTGCAGGGTTGTTCTCCCCAGCACAAAGGTGCAGGACCGCAGTTCTTTTCTCACAGCTGCACCATACACAGACATCTGCAACACATGAAGCGCTTGGCCATCAGCAATCAGCAAGCCTCCAAAGTGAAACTTCAAGGAAAGGAAACTCCCCAAGGACCCACAGCCCTCTGGGTAAGACACATTTTGAACTCCAGTGATGTTAGATGAAGATCTTCCAGTTATCTCTGCATTAAATATGTTCTGGAAACAGCTTCAACTGCATATTTTGAATGAAGTCTGTTTACTCTGGAGAGAGCTAATGGTCAACTACCTGTAGGTATTTTTCTCATGTCATCATCTGGAATCCTGCTGACTGGTAAGAGTCATACATACATACATACATACATACATACATACATACATACCTACATAGCTGTCTGATGTAATGTATGGCCAAGAATGGAGAATACCAAGTTTCTGCCTGTTTCTCGTGGCTATCCAGGGCATATGGTATTCACTGAGGAGGACAGTGTGGGAGAACAACCCTCTAATAAAAAATAAATCCCGATGTTTGTATCTGTATCCAAGCTGTTGCAGTGTATACAATGACTTGTATTTTAAGAGCTTTGCTACCTTGTCTCACTATCCTGGAAAAGACTTTGGAACATTAAATAGAGAACATTCAATCCCGTATCAACAAAAAATCCTCTAGGAGATAAATACAGTAAAAGAGCCATACTTGTCTTAGCCAATATTGATATAATCTCAATTCCATAGATTATTGCATTTGAAGAACTATTCTGGAACTATTCAGAGAACATACTTATGATGGGGTAAATGAGTAGAATATGATTTATCTTTAAAAGGTCACTCTGTGTACCAGTACATATTGCTAAAAATATATATTTCATTCTATGACCAGCTGGCTGAATGTCTTAGTATGATACGGCAGCATGGTGGTACTGTACAGTTTGAAGGCAATGCTAAATTCAGATCCTGGCTCCAGCTGAAAGGCTCAGGATGCCATGACTTGCCGCTTCGGGCACTTGCTGAAGAGAAAAGCAAAGTTCAGAGTTGGATCCAGACCCAGAGCCCCAAAGTCCCTATTTTCCTGCTGCCAGGAGCACTCGTTTTGCCCTACTTGTTTGACTAGGAATGAATGGAACAGGCTTGGTTTTCTTCCAGACTGGTTTTACTTTGCCTCATTATAAACTTCACCATGTACTGTCCTTTCCCCTGCCTTATCTCCTCGTCTCCTTCAAGGGCAATGCTGGAATGTTAGAGGGGTGCTTTTGCTGGGAGCTGTTCTGAGCAGAGAGGACAGGCAAAAGCGACCCTTCATCCTGCTTGGTGTTTCAAACAGCTTCCGCCTGTGGGGAGGGGATGTATTGAGAATGTGTGAGAGAAAACACTGAAAAGGGAAAAAAAGCACAAAAAGGGAGGAGGAAAAAAAAGTACAGCAAGGAAGCTAGAGACAAACTTCAAGTTGTGGATTATTTCTCACCCAGGCTCTAATTAGGAAGCCTCTTATGGGACCGTGAAGCTGTCAGGCTGCCAAATGTCAGCGTGTTTATCGGAGATCAGGCGAGTCTCCTGTCTGCAGTAGTGAGTTTGGTGCCGTGATCCTCCTGGGTCCTTCCAGCGTGTGTGACTCACTCGGCACTGGCACCTCTGGGGCTTCAAGGCGCAGCAGAGGGCTCCTTCTTCTCTTAAAAACCCCAAAATAAGCCGTTTCCTGGGATTTGGCCTCTTCGTGCTGTTTCTGCTTGGAGAGGGTTAACCATACAGTGCAGAGCAGCTACAGCTTATGTGACTCAGATTCCCAGGGAAATCCCCAGCTTATCTGATGGAGCCTGTTAGTCTGCTAATTGAATAAGCTCCTATTAAAAGTGCAATGTTTTTTAATGACTGCGAGCAACGGGCCAGATTCTGATCTGATCTTTTTGCTTGGGATGGTTTTTGCTGCTGGTCGGGCCCAGCTCCTGATTGCAGCTGGGTGCTGAAGCCAATGCACCAGCTCCAGGGCTTTTGGGGTGCGGGTGAGCTACCGGCTGGTGTAACAGGCAGGAAGCTTTTATTTGGGATCTTTAGGAAGAGGCAGAATGCTGCAGTGCAGCCAGCAGAGAAAAGCATTTGTTGGGAAGCTACCAAGGATTTCATGTAACATAATTGCTGTGAATATTTTTTATGTGATTTGAGCCGTGCTCTGAGTAATTAACTTTCCCGGTGTTGAAATCAGGTTGATTTTTTGATTCTGCACATAAGATTTTGTCTGTGTCTGCCTAGGAAAAATGTTGTGTATGGCTCTGCAGAGGCACATTCAAACCCTAATTTTAATTGGAATTATATGTATAACATCTGTATCTCCTTTTTCTCAACAGGAATTGACTTTGAGAAGGTATTTGCCTAAGAGGAAAATTTTAAAAAATGTGATTAGCATTTAAAGTTAACTTAGTTGGGTTCCAAGGTACTTCCGAAGGAGACCGTAACACCTCTGGTTTCAGCTAGGCTCAGGGTGGGGTTGAGCTCTTTTGCATGACCCTGTGACCATATTTGCCTTCCTTTTCTTACCTGAAATTCCCAGTGGGTTACCCAAGCCTATGTGACACCAGAACCATGTAAAGTTTTCTAATAAGACTTTTTTTTGTTTCTTCTTGCAAGCCAGGAATGAGATCTGACCATCTTTGCCCCCACACATCTCCACATCTACTCTGTTCCTTTGAGTCCCTTTTGCTTTTCTCCTAGGAAAGTTTTTATTAAAACGCAGGAGCTTTTTTAGGAGGTCCCACACATTCACACTGGCACTGAGCTGCTGCTTTAAAAGTTTCATAGCAACCCGTAAGTTGTGTTTTTTTCCACACAGTAACAATAACGAAGTGTCAAAAATCTCAAGCTGCTGTTATCAGAGGCAAAATCTAAACCCCATTTCTCAGCCTGTTTTCTATTCCCCACTCCCGAGTTGTCAGATGCTGTGACATGGCTCCATCACACCACGACTAGCAGTCCCAACAAACAGAAAATGATTTCCAACTGGCAAACATGCTGTTTACTTTCCAGAAAAATTGCACTTTCCCATCTGACAGCTGATCAAGGGATCTCCTGCTGCTGTCAGCATGAAGAAGTGTTTAAACACAGGGATGGAAGTTTAAACATTTTCTCATTATCACAGAATAAAAAAAAAATTAAAAAATAATAAAAAATAAAGGCATTGAGTCTCTCCGACCACCTGCTGTGCCAGTAATGAAGAGATGTCACATGACCAGCCGGCGAGGACTTTTATCTCTGCCCCAATATCATTACTGAAGTGACACCTGTCACATGACCCGCATCAGAGCTTTCATCTGGGCTCCCCAAATGCAGTTCTGGCTTGTGAGAGGGATTTTCCTGGCATTTCCCTCCCCCACAGATGCTTTAAAGAGCATTGCCCACTTGCACCATTACAGACAGGGGTTTGCTAGTTTTAAAGCCCTTGGATCTTTTCTTGGGCATATATAATTTGGCCAACAAACTTGCTCAAGGCTGAGACAAAACAGAATCCTGGCCTGGGAAAGAAGTTGTTTCATTTACTTCCAGATGTTTTTAAAGCAAATATTTAAGTCTGATGTTAAATTCTCTTCACATAAAGGAGGATGTTAAAGGATTTCTCAAAAACCTCAGATTTGTTTTTGGTTTTTTATTAGGTGGTCAGGAGAAACAGTTTGATGACCCATAAGCACAATGATCTCCATTTACATGCACTTTATAAACTCTCACCTGCTTTACCAAAGCATCCTGCCCCTGCCAAAAGAAAGTATTTTCTGGAAAAAAATAATAAATGTCAGTCCTGCACCTCTCTGCCAACGTCTGGGACTTTTTGTGAGGTGTTTGACAGTAAACATTTGGATTTGTGATGGGCCCACATAAATTACAGCAGTACTGAGCACTTACTTGCCACAACCCATTCAGTTATTATCTCAAAACAACATCAGACATTCAAATGTGACAGAGGATGATCACCCACAGGAACTAGATGTGAGCAGGCTGGAGATAAGAGAATATGAACTTCATGGATTTTTCCACCTCCTCCTTTCCTACCTCACACTCATCCATGAATTAAGTCTGGGGTACTTTTCTCCCTCCATAATCTGATTCAGCTAACTACAACAAAGAAAAACTCACAAAAGAGTTCATAGTTTTCCATCTGTGTTCCATAGTGAATTAAATCAGTTCTTCAAGGATTAGAAGGGTGCCAGAAAGGAAAAGAGAAAGACTGTAAAGCTTGAAGCAGGGAGAGAACTGGGGGAAGCAGAACTGCCTTTTTGGGTGGCACTAACTTGGTACATGAATTCAGATATATTTCTTGTTACCTATTCTTTCTGACTCATTACAACACTACATCCATTTTCCTCAAAAGCTGTTGCCCCTGAGATTGTGCAGGCCAGGGGATGGAAAAATCTACTGAAACCAGTACTCCTGATGTAAATAGTATTCCCATCCCATTAGCTGAGGAGAGGAGTGGTTTAGAGACAGTTTCTCTTTGATCTGGCATGTTTTAGGCATTGGGCCTACAATGTCGAGTTAATGAACAGAAGACTGCTGGATTGCAGCATATCCAGGGTCTTCCTGGCTTTCTACCCCTCTAGATACAGAATTTAAAGGTATCATTTGACTCTTTGGCAATTTAGCATGTGGCTAAATTTAGCAATGGCCATTATAGGGTGGTAGCTATGTAAAACAGCAAAGCCATTCTGTCCCACTGCTCCAGGGAAGAAGAAATTTACAATTGATGCTCTGGATAGACCATGAGGAAAAGTGACTGAGTTCTCATCATTAGATCCCTCACTGCCCATGCATAACAAATCCTTTCATTTAATATATCTTGAGCATTTAGTTGCTCTCAATTATGAGCAAACATTCAGCCACAGCCATCCCACTGCAGGCCCTAGAGATCCTGCTTCTTCACTTCTCTAAGTCCAGACATCTCCAAGAATGCAGAAGTAATGCAAAACAACCCCTATCCCAACTTGGGCATCATGTACAGCTGCTCTGTTCAGTATTGCAAAGGGAGGTCAGGTCATTGAGAGTGGCTTTGGGAGATCCAAGTCCACACAATCTAGAGGCAGAAAGACTTCTGGGACATAGCTTGCCTTTTCATGAAGGCAGAGAATTTTAAGGAACATAACCTAAGGAAAATCTTGTCCTCTCAATTGAGCAGTGCCTGCAGATAGTCTATGTCCCCTTTAATGTAGCTAATCTATGCATTCCTGAAATTATGTCTGTAGCAAGGGCAAAGGGGAACATAAACAGTTGTGCTGCTTCCTGCCCAGATCTGCAGTGTGTGTTTGCTAAGTGATGGACTGGAGTGAGGCTGGAGATGCAGCTCTCACACGAAAAGTTCACCTTTCAGTTGTTTCTATGGCTGCTACCCATAGCTCCTGGACTGGTTTTGTCCCAGAGCCTTGATGCTCTGCATAATTCTTGCTCAGAGAAGTTCTCCCAGTCATGCCAGTGACACTACTCAGATAAATAAAAATATTCAAGAAGGTTTGTATGTCTGCACCTCAGTGATTTATCTTTGTTTTTTCTTCCCAGAGGTGCTGTAGGGTTACACCAAGGCTACTGGCTTCTATGTCCCAGAGCCAAGAAAAAGTACCCAAGATAACTGAAACCAAGCAGACTAGTACTTGAACACAGTAAATGACTTGCTTTCCTAATCCTTCAAGGAAGAATTCTATGAGAAATTTCACAGTAACTGCAGTTTGGAAAGAGGTCTCTGATTTCCCCATGTATCCCCATCAGCACTCACCTCAGATTAACTTTCCTTCTCATAGTATGTCAGCAGCCTTGAGATCAAGGAGATTAAAACACTGTGGAAAGTCATGAATAAACCAGGACTCTCTGCAACAGTTGCACCAAAAATGGACTGCATTTGGCTGCATCTTAATTCTCTGCCATCTCCCCTCTGCTCATCAACACCTGCACACGTTTGGGATGCTGTATAAGACCCCTGAATTCAGCTCTAAGCAACCAGTCTGCAATGCACATGTCTAATGCTCTGCTGGTGTGGAACCAGTACGCTGGTAATCCTGTTAGTAATGGCAGAAGCTCCCTCTAGGAAATTATAACAAATAGTCTTAAACAATTCCTTTTGTTGACAACTCTATCCAAGAAACCATCTTCCCTGGAGACTTCACTCAACTCTTGACTAATCCCCTCCTTCCCTCAGGAGCTCTTTTGTTGAAGGAGATTGTAGGCATACCCCAGGAATGACAGGTCTCTGTAAGCCTTGGATGAGCCTCTACATTCTTTCAATTGTCACTCCCCATCTGTCCTGTTTGTACATCGATCTTCTGGTCCAGGGAGCTCTCTATTAAGTGACACATGGCTGAGTATATTCTGCAAGTTCAGTGTCCAGACTGTGCTGTTACATCTTCGTTGCCAAGTCAATCCTTCTGACATTGCTTTCTGAAAAACAAAAGGCAGGACATCTGCACAATTTCAATCTCTTCTACTGAAAGGTGACTTTTAAAAACACACATCCCACCCCTCAAACTGTGCCCTTGGTTTATAATCTCAAAGATTTTTCTTCATTTTGTCAACATAAGGAGTTATTTCAAAGGTCCTTGGTGTAAGAGAGGGTACAATCTGCCTCTATTGCAGAGGAATTCTATTAGGGTAAAAATCCATGGCCTAAGTCCTGAATCAAAAAGAAAAATAAATCCCAATTACAAATATTCTGCAGGGCTAATGCCTTCAGTCACCCTGCTTGTTAAAAGCTGGTTTAAAACAGGCTCTTCTCTTCCTGTTGATTCAAGTACCCTTAGCTGGTACAGTATCACATACATGTAGGAGGCACAGCATTAGTTATCTGAGCATTTATTTTGAGAGGCAGAATGAGAACAGTAGCAGATTCCAATGACCCATATGTTCCTCCTCAGCAGGTAGAGGGAAAGTGGTGGGTGGAATAGGGTAGAAAATGGGTGGAGTGTTGGCATGAAGTATATATCACCCTGGGATAGACTACTGACAGTATCTCATCTCTTCCTGAAACCAGAAGGAAAACAAGGAGGAATCTGTGATGATGTTTTGTCCCTTGCTGTGTTGCTCAGGGCCCATGGATTCAAGATGTAGCCTGGTATGTTTAGTTTCTTGGTTTTGTCTATTTTTGTAACTTAACTCAGGTTGGGAAATGAAGGAAGGTTTCATTATGTTCCCAGGAAATTCCATTCTCTCATATGCCAGCGTGAGGCTGTTGCGCTTTAGATGCCTATCTACTACCTCTCATTAGATTTGAAAAAGCATACAGAACCCCCTGCTTTCCATTGGTAGCCTATTAAAATGACAAAAAAATTACAGTTTCATTTATAACCTTGCTTGCATGTCTGAATCCAGATGCCTTTTTTAAAAAGAGAATTAATAATATGAACACCATAACATATAGAATGTTTTCCTGCAATGACCAGATTGAAAACTTAAAGCTTGTTTAGTATGCTTTGTAAGCAGCTGAAAAAGAGGGACATAATAATTTTGAGGTGAGGTTAATATATAAAAAAATGTTTAAGAGTTTCTCCTACTAGTTGCAAGTTTTCACTATTTTAAATTATATATTTATGAAATGCTCTCTAAATCATTTAAAATGGGCCAAATCCAAGTTCATTGAACACTGATGCATGGGTACCCTCCTCGAGTGAGTTGTTCCCAGAAGCCTTAGTGGAACTGACAGCCAGCTTTTCTGGCAGGATTAGTTCCTCTCTAATCACAGAGAGGGAACAGCCATCCTGTCTGCACTCAGCTGAGCAGGTGAGCAGGGAAGGCATTCAGGCTGCTTCCAAAACCCAATCTGGTCACAGCACTGGCAATGTCAGGTCTTTCCTAAAAGGATTCCAGGCTGGCCTCTCTGCCTGCTGTTGTCTACGTGATGAGGGCAGAAGGGGTAGAGAGGCTGTGAGACCAGGCACTGAGTGCTGGGACCTGATCCTATAGCAGGTACAAGTATTTGAAAGCACAGATGGGTAGCTGAGGTGTGTCCTGCTATCCTAAGGTTGCCTCTTAGCTTGGCAGACAATAAGACAGTCAAACTAATTTGGCCTCAAAATCAGTTTCCAGGTCTGCCCTGCAAGCACAGACTCAGCAGTGACTCTGACAGGACACATGCTGCTAACAAATGCACAGAGTAAACAAAGAGACAGGATATAATAAAATAATATTTTCTGGTAATTTCTTTCAATAACAGTGATTTTAAGTGAGCTTTTGGTCCTCTGTAACAAAAAGATGAACAGTACTGATGCTGAAGCATCATTTTGAAGCATGACATTAAAATAGTGATTAATTAAAACAAAAGATTTTACAAGATATGGATATTTTGCCTAGCTCTGCTCAGGTTCCAATGTGTGTGAAATCAAAACAAGTAAGCTATGAAATGTGAACTTGGTAGGAAAGGACAAAGAAGAAGAAAGCAATTTGGTCAGTTTAAGCAATAGGGAAATGAAGCAATACTTTGACTGGGTAGGCATTGGAGGAAAGGGCACTGGTCTGATACTTGGCAATATGACAAAACAAATCCAAACCTCCCATGATACCACTGAACATTGCTCATTGGGGGCCATTGGCTTGCTGATCTCTTCTCTCTGAATGGCAGATTTCTCACTTTGTTCTTACCCTGGAATGCGATCATCCAGCCCTGAGTATCAGATCTATTATCCACCTTCAGTACATGAAGAAATTAATGTGCTAAGGGTGATGGCAGCAGCTTTATCAATGGCAACTACATGCTTACCCAAGAATTATTCAATCATCCATTACTTCTACCAAAACTTGCTCGAACCTCGTGGGACATGGCCTCTTCGGTAAGAAGCAAACAGGTCACAGATTTCAGGTTGCAGTCTCACCCCTGGAACTGTGAGCGCTGACTGTCCTGCGGAAAAATCAGGTTAAAGAGAAAGCTCCAAAAGGGTCTTTTTCCTTCATTGTGCTACTTTCTTAATGCTCTCCTGTGACATTAGCCACAATATAAACTAATTCAGGATCCTATTTCTCACAGCTGCATTCCTTCTGATTGTTTTTGGAAAATTATTTCTTTAATCTAGACACTCCTCTCTAGAAATCTCATCTGCGGTTTCTTTTCTTTTTTCTTCTTCTTTTTATTGGAGCAACCAGCAAAATACTATTTGGTAGAACAGTGGTAGGAATGCAACCCGCTAATCAAAAGGATTCAAATGGATCTGTGCACTGCCAAGCTCTCTCCTTCCCACCCAACAGAGGGGAAAAAAAGAAAAAGAAAAAAGAGATAGAGCGAAGGCACGGGGCTTCTCTCCTTCAGCAATCTCACAAATGCAAAACCTTCCACTCCAGTGACTCCTCATTAACTTACCAAATCTGACAGTCTAATTATCGTAGCTGCTTCACGCTTAGAATAAATAAATACTAAAGTGGGTGTTTAAAGAAATTGAGCAATGAAATTCAGTCATCTAGACAGTCAATAGAGAGTTTATTTTAAATTTTTATATTCTTATGTATTTATATCATTTTCAGAAAGATAATGAGATAGTTGTCTTTCAGGCTAATTGAGTTCCTATGCTCATGGTTGCTTGCTGTCACAATCTCAAACTTAGCTTTAACTTTTGTGCCTTAGAAAAGCACAAACCTGATCACTACCTCCCCATTTACTCTTTTCTGCTGATAACTGGGTGAAGTCAGAAGTGCGCCTGAGGATGAGAAACGATTATGTGAGACTTCCAGTCTGGATGTCTTTCACAGCAAACAAGACAACTAAATCTTTTCAGATTTGCATTTAAGAGTGTAAAAGGGAAAATGGAAGTTAAAGAAACCTCAGCTATAACTTGCAATTAGACAAACTACAGAAAAACATCTGCTAACCTCTGATGCAATAGTGTCTGCCTCCACGAATGGTATTAACAGCACTCCCCCCAAGAGTGGTTTGTCTCCCTGAACAATAAGACCTTTATAGAGATTCTCTGGCCTGAGATCAATGGGAGCCAGAGCATTTGATCCATGTCTGTAGGACTTTGTTTCCACAAGTCATGTGGGCCAAATTTTGCGCCAGTTGCTTTTGCAAGAGCAGGAGCTGGGGAGTGAGCAAAGGAAATTTTCCCTCTTTTCCCATCTTCCCCTTTGCCCTGTGCTCCTAAACAGTGCCCAGCACATTGCCTGCTCCAGGACAGCATGCGGGGAAGAGCTTAAACAGGGCAACATGTCCAGAGAGTCCTGTGCACTTGGCAAGCATCTGCTGTGATGTTGCAACAGCTCTTTCCTAGGGTAGTGGCTTAATGACAGAATCCAAAACTTTAATGCCAGTATGAAAGCAAGCAGATCTTCCACCACTGTGGGGATCACACCTGGTGAAGTGAGGGATGATTTTCTGGAGTTGGGTGAAGATTTGTTTTATCACCTCACAGATAAGAATGCTTCTGGCTTAGGAGGGGCAGCTCCTGCTCCTCATGAGCTTTGGCTTATTCCTGTATTAAGACACATTATAAACCAGATTCATACACCTGAACGGTAGGAACTTTCTAGGTGTCTGTATCTGACTAGCAGTGAAGGATATCTATTTGCTGTGTACAGAGGTCACAAAGCAGAGTGGCAAAAAAAAAATAAAAATCAAGTGACTGTATAAAGCTTTTAGATATGTAGGAGAACCTAGGGAAACCAGCCAAGCCAAACAAGGGGTCATGAAAGCCAGCTCTTCTTTCTATGTCCCCTGCGATAACATTCACCAGTGCTGGCTAATCCCAACAGTAATGGGGTTTTTAAGGCTTGCAGCCTTAACCTCCTCACTGCCCACACTTGCTTACTTGCTTTGTCTTAGCTTAGATGCAACAGACATTAAAAAGACTGTCAACATCAAGCCTCCCTCCTCCTTGTCTCTGAAAGGCTGAATAGTGGGCTGTTTCAGGAGAAATGTTATAGTGTCTTCATCACCTGGTGCACTGGTTTTGTGTTGCTGGGGGAGGTAATTAGAGACCAGTTGTACTCAAAAAGAGCAAGCATGTCCTAGTCAAAGCCAGGATCCCATCCATGCAACACACAATCCTCCTCATGGAGCACATACTGGAACTGCTAACTGCTGTGCTGAGGGTATGGCCAGTGGGTCCAGTGGGGAAAGGATCTGAGCTGGCAGCTCAGGCCTCCCTGGCTCCTGTGCCTGTGTGTTTTGGCTAGAGCTCTTCTTGCAGTGTGTTTTCTTGGGAGTGCTCTGTTGGTAACCCCAAATCCCACTGCTTACCTTCCCTGCTTGCAAGCCTGCTCTAAAGCATCAGAGGGCAAAAGAGAGGGAAAATAAACCAAATCTACAACTAAGAATAATAAGCTGCAATTGTTACTGTGTCTGACCTGTCTGACAGCAGAGTGAGATACCTCCTCAGAAGGCCCTTTGCACTTCAGGAGTGACACTGAGTTGAGAGCACAGCTCATGCTTTCTTGATTCAAGGATCTCATCTTTCTTCCAGGAGGGATTAATTGGACAGAAAACATTCTGCTTTAGCAGGTGGCAAAGGGTTAGACTGAAGTTTTATCAGAGCTGCTGCAGTGCAGGGCTGCACTGCACAGAGATAATTGTCTCAGGATTGGCTTCGGCCAGAAAAAGGACAGCAAATGCTCTGGTTTTACAAAAGGTCATCACTGCCACCCCTTAGGCTACCAGCCACACTGAAGAGAAGCTGAATAAACTCCTGCACTTCTCTCTGTTTTTATATCCAGAGGTGCTGGTGGCACATGTAGGATTAAGGCAACCAAGATAATCAACAAGGTTTGAACCCAGGCCTCAGTAATCCCCTCCTAGAGCTAGAGGCACAGGAGTGAGCAGCTGTGGGCCAGCCCCACTCAGAGGACAAAGAACCTTCTTCCTCCCTTAGAGCATGGGCTACTCTTTCTTTTCCAGCACTTTGTGCTCAGATGAGCACAGCAACAGCCACCTGTTCCACTCTCTAGGAGCTGGCCACTAAGAAGTAAAGAGCCCTGAGCTCCCTCTCTCCCATTCCAGGGGCAGCAGCCAGCCTCTAACCATTAGCATTCCCCCTAATAATCAGAATCATGCTATTTGGAGGGGTACTTAACTTTGAAACAGTGATTTCTCCAATTATTTTTTCCCAGGAACTGACCTTTGAAAAACATCCTCTGTTTTTCAAGCTTCCTGCTTGTCATAACAACTTATAAAAAGAATGGTTATGGATACAATTATTTCATAAAAACAGAGAATAAATTCTTATGAGAAGCTTTTCTTTTTTCAAATGTTGTTTCCTTCTTACTGTCTCACATACCTTGGGATCAACCCCCTCTTATTTCACCTTTCATCTCCATATCATTCTTTGCCCTTCTGCTTTAACTTTTGCCTTCAGAGGATGGCAACTAATAGCCAGCATCCTCTAGAACAAAGTGTGAACAGAATATATTTAAAATCTGCACTGTTATCATAGCAACAAGAATTTTAAAATGGTACAGTTAAATTCCAAAACAGTGTTATGCCAAAGTGACACAAGAGAGCAAATGTCTTAAACAATTATGGCTATAGGAATGGCTACATGGGGAATTATTCAGAATTGCCTAAATGTTACAGGCTTAATGAGTCACTCATGAATATGGTCTTGCACGATCGTACTGTACTTGTTTCAGCCCTCTGCACTTTGATTCTGTTCTCAACACATTGGTTGCTATGATAACGCCATGCAGTTTCCTGTCCACAAGGTACTTCTTGCTGCAATATGGGGGATAATAAATATGGGATGGTGCCTAAACCCAGGTGAAATGAATCTGTCCCCTCACTGGCAGCATATGGGAGAGACTGACACGTTATGCCAATCTGTTTTCTCATTCCTTCTATTTCTCTTCACTCTCTCCCTTTCTCTCACACTGTCTGTCTCTGTACCTGTTTTTTTCCACTCTCTCTCTCTCTCTCTCAGCACTGACACTTTCATCTTCTCCCTTGGGGATTGGAGATGTCACTGCGGGAAGTGCTTGTCCGCCTCTCTGGCAGCAGCAGAGCCCTGTGGCTTTGACAAACCTCATTTAATTGGGAGGAAGCCAGGAGGGTTTGAAAGAACTGAAACATCCACGAAACTCCTTTTATCAGGCATAATTTAAACTCTGCATGGAAAAAACCCTATATGTATAAAGAAAAGTCAACTTCCCTCCTGCTGTGCGTGCTCCCCTCCTCCCCCCCCGGCACAGGCAGGCTCCTGCGAGATTCCATCTTTTCATTTTTCTAAAAGTGTCAAAGTAGATTTGTGCTCTGTGGCTGGGTGAACAGAAAAGGAATGCAGATGTCTCTCACTCAAGCACATACACACACAGAGCACCTTCTGAAGGGCAGCAGTTTGGGGGATTGGGAGAGATGCTAGCTGGCTGCTCCTCCACTTGGGATGTGTCACAGGAGCCAGAAATTTGGATTTCCAATAGCTGGACAACACATGAGCCACGAAGGCTTTTTCTCAGTTGCCCCTGTCTTAAAAACCACCACCAAACTAACTAGTGTACAGGGCGCCCAGGAGGCAACAGGGAATGCAAGGTCCCTTTGGCCTGCAGCCCAATAGAAGGGAGCTTTTCCTAGAGAGGAGCAGAACTGCAGCTTGAGACACCCTGTATTTATTCTCAGCTGAGGCCAGAAGAGGCAGAACTGTGTGTGCTTAAAAGAAGGGAGCGAGGGAAGAAGAAAATAAAGCAGGTAAAACAGAAGGAGAACTGGTGTGACAGGGTACAAGGAACAGCTGTCTCAACATCAAAAGGGAGCGGGAGAAGCAGTCCGAGGGAACTGGGGCTAGCACACCATGCTGAGCAGATGGGAATTCAGGACATCAGGAGGGACCAGCAGGTGTGTTACACTGAACACACAGTGTGAGTAACTGGGGAAACGTTCAGGCCCTTTGGGTTACAGAATGAGGGGGGATGACCTGTCAAAGCAGGTACACCTCTGCTTTGCAGGTGGACCATGGCAGCAGCCCATCAAGGTCCCCTTCTAGTATTAACGCAGGGGGCAAGTAGAGGAAAACAGAAAAGCAAGTTGTCAAATTTGCCACAGGATGTAAATCTTGCAGCATACAGGAGTGGGGAGGGAGTGCAGGCAAAAAAGAGAGACATCTAGCTGAATGGCAGAGATTTTCAAAATAGTGAGGAAACTCCCAGTAAATAGCATGTGAAGCAGCTCTTTCTTGGTGAGATGAAATTGAGAGTTAACTTACCACCAGGAACTTGGTAGAGCTGTTGAGGCAGAGGGCTGAAGAAGCCATGAAGAAGTGCATCTTGTGCAGAGATTCGGCCTCGAGGGAAGGCCGTGAGCATCCTGGAGGCCAAATTCTCTGCTGCTGGCACCCTGCTTATCCTAGGAAATCAAGAGAAAACAGCACTGGAGATGAGGATGAGCCAGAAAGCTGGAACCAGAACATGACCCAGCCCCTCTCAGCTTGAGGCAAAGATAGTGGAGGGACACAAGGGAGCTGGATAAACCCATTCCAGCTTTATAGCTTTTCCAGACATTTGCTTTTCCATCTGAGTTTGACTATGTTGGGGTATATGCATCCAGGATTTCAGCTCAAAATCATATTTACAGACAAATTTTGAAAACAAATTTCTGTTTTTTAAAAAGAAGATTATAAGTGAAAGGGGAAATAATACTGAGCAGACTATATTTTACATGTTGTAACTGTAATATCAGAGTTTGTTGGTACCAGTTTACAGTGACAATCCAAATGTAGAAAATAACTAGCCCATTAAGACTAGAGGTCAAACCTAATAAATCTAAAGAAAATATAATTTCCTCTTCTCCAACCCCAGTACCAGTAGTGCAGCTGGTTGTAAAATGTATTGGGGATTCACAGAGAAGGATCTGTTTCTCGGGGTGAGTACTTAAAATAAATGTAGTACACATATGCTCCATGCCCAGCTAATATCAATGCCAAGTGGCTGCTCTCTAGAGAAGCACACAGCTGGGGACAAGGAAGTGGAAGAGTGAAAACAAACCAACAAGGAAACAAACAAAAATAGTCATTTAGTTTTACAGCTTTTACTTTGTTTGTTTGTTCTGATCACATTTCAGCTTCAGAGCATGGCCTGTTGTGCTTCCTCCCTTGGCCCCAATGGTGCTTCCCCTCCAAGTGACATCAGGGCTGGGATCCCCCTGCCCCTGCACTCCCCCTCCCTATACAGGACATTTGACATGCTGACATTTTTGTTTTGAGGAGGTAAAATGTAACACATAAAAGAAGAGGAAAAACCACCAAGACAAAAGGGGAGAAAGAGACCCTGAGAAACAAATTTGTAGAAGGTATATGGCCTCACTGTGGTAGATAATTGGTGAATTTTCACCTCCAACAAAACTGTTCAAGTCCCTGCTTCCCTGGGGACCAGGGATGGAACAGGGAGCCAAAGTATCCAGTCTGAAGTCTCTTGCTAGAGCTGCATGACAGGCTGCCTCTCCCATGGCAGGGTCTTACTGGAGACCTTCTGCCCCCTCAGTCCTGCTGCTGCAGGCTCCCACTCTGGGCAGCAACACAGTTCAGTGCTTCCCACCATGGCTTGGTGGTGGCCAAGCTCTGTGGAGAGCTCCCCTTTGATTTCTTAATTGTCCATGGAGAGTCATGGCTGAGAGGTCTGAATGAAGCAGCTCTTTCCTTCTCCCAAGCCGAGCATTCCAATGGTCATGGCAGCATCAGGACTCTAAGGCAGATATGGAGCTGACTCACATGCAGCCCAGAGCTCTGCTACACTGGTGCCAGGCCAGCCCCTTGGTATGGCCTGTAATAGGCTCTGTCAAAGGATTATGGCCAAAAAACAGAAGTGCAATATAACATGGTTGCAAGGAATACACTTATTTCTTTGTTCAGGCTGAGAGAGGATTTGTTCTGTTCCAGGACCTGCATTATAAGGGTTTGGGACATACTGAGCTTTCTCAAGCTGACAATTGCATGACAATGGCCAGCGTTTCAGTAACCTCTGCTTTGCTGAAAACTTTAGCATGTTTGTTCAGCCATTTAGAATAGCATCTGGGAAATCCTGCTCTGAAGGGCAGCACACTTCCCTCCTAGGAAGGCTGGATCCCAAGCAATCAGCTGAACAGATAATAAACATCAATGAAAAATGTGGTTATGTCCTCAAAGGATATTTGATTATTGACATTTTCATGTATATAATTTTGAGGACAAATCCTGTCTTGTCTTTTCCTACATATCTATAAAACCTGCTGCATGCATTAAAATCAGTTTAAGGGGATTTGACTGCAATGACTCCCTCAGCTAGGTTATGACACTTTGTCTGACTGTAAATTTCTTTCACTGATACATACATACATTCTGTATATATGTGTGTGTGTGCCTGAAAAAATACTCCCTTCCCTCAGCACACTAGGGAGTGATTCAGCAGTGCTGGTGTGTCTGGTCAAGCTGCGTGTGTAACCATGGCCTTCATCTCATAGCTTTGGCCACTAAGAATGTGATTTTCCCCCTCCTAACTAATCACAGTATTATTTCATTGTCTCATGAAAATGCTGTCCTAGCATGTCTTCCTTACCGCTGTTGAGCAATATTCCTACAGTCTGTTTTCAAAAATGAAAATTGGGACAGTGCAAAATCTGTCCTCGGTCTGGGCAAGAGAGCCTGGGAAAGCACAACCTTCTCAATCGAACTGTGCCCCACAAAAAGCTGCACACAAAGTCACTGAATCACTGCTTATCTCGGAATAATCACTACTCCTCTGAGAATAATAAACCCACTATGTGTCTACCTTTGCTGCGATCTCTCAAAATCAGTTGCTTAACTGATGTTAGATCTGCTTGTTACTACAGAGCCACCCTGCTCTTCCTGAGCTTGCCAAAAGAGCTCATTTCAAGTTAAATGATTGCATAAAGAAACAAATAAACCCAGAGGCGATTTTGACATTGCTGTTATAGGTAGCTTACCTGTCACAGATGACTTGGAGTCTCTGAGGTCTCCTGGAAGCAACCAGTTCTAGAAAGTATAATATGCAATCACAAGATTAAATGAAAATCAAGCTAAAACCCATTCTTTCAGCCCTAAGAAAAAATGTGCTCAGAATTTCAAAGGACCCTATAGAACCTATCGTCTTATTATTCATAAATATACATTATTCCTATAGGACTTGAGTGCCTGCATTGATCTTAATAAGGCTGTTCCAGTTCTGTAACCCTTTCCTTTCATATATCTGTGAGTATAGGCCTTGGACCTCCTCCTGTTACGGGCAAGTCTTAGCTTTGACATCAATAAAAGCAGTACCAGTCCCTAAAGCCTTCACACAAAGGAAGCAAAAAGAAGTTTGCAGGCCTGAATCCCCAGCAATTGTCTTGGCTTTCCAAGGGGCTGCTGAGCTTCACATATTGTCCCCAAGGGTACTTGGGGCTTTTCTACATGGATGCAGCAAGTAAGACTGGGGACAGAGACAAGGCACTTTGATCCCACTCTCTTCTTGCCCAAAGTTCTCACTAAGTGTTGTTTGTCCAGTTAACCATGCTCAGAGAGGCTTTGTATTCACTGATTATTATGATCTCTATCAGACTGGGACTTAGCAGAGTTTGCAGTTTTGTGAAGTCTGTGTTCTTGTTGATATTTTTCAAGGAAATATTTCTAAACATTGTGGTAAATATAGAGAATACGTTCCTCAAATATTTTGTTGTAAAGCATTAATTTTCTCAGGCTTAGATATGAATGAATGGCTTAAGCCTGGAAAATTTCCCCATAGAGCTAATCAACAGAGAGATTTTCTTGCATCAGAAAGGCTGCAATCTCTAGCCCCCTACATTTTCCTGAGCACTGTTTCTGACAGCAGAGAATGAACAGTGGCACTCTAATCATGGGAATGAGAGCAGGAAGGGTGGTGTCGACCTCTCTTCCAGCTCAGCCTGGACAAGCATTCCCCACAGCAGTGAGACCACCAGGAGGCAAGCGCCACTGGTCTGTTACCAGCAGACCCAGAGCTCAGTTGGGGTTAATGCTGCACCCTCCAAGAGCATCTACCCTCCCTGCCTGGAAGCACCAGGCACTTCATTCAGGACAGGAGCTGCCTGCTGCAGTCAAGGTGGGAGTCCCCTCTGCCTTTGCCTGCAAGGCCAGTTCCAGAGTGCCAGACACAGCGTCTGACTTGATGCACAGACAACTTGAAAAAGTGCAAATGACCCAACTTCCAGCCCTTGACTTTTCCAGCAGCAATCTTGCACCATTAAACCAGGCAAGCAGGTTGTTAAACCTATCACAGGGTAAGTAACAGTTCAGAACTGAATTGTTCTCCTACACCCAAGTACTAAGGTAATTTCTAGAGCAGTAAATAGGAATATAACTTGGGATGGATTCATGGTTGCTTATGTGCCAGAGCACTGGAATATCACCAATATACAGAAGCTATAAATTAGCATCGTGAATACTCCCTTCCCAAATATGTCCAGTCAAGATTGGTAGAACATTCCTCTTGGATCACTAGTAACATTTTCACTGGATCATCTTTCCTTCTTTCTGCCCCCTTGACTGTAATATAAATGTAGAAATAAATTACCCAAATTGACTAGAGATGTAAAGTTTCTAGACAGAATAGAAGAAAAAACATTTTTAAAATGGTTTGGAAAGGCAAAAAATTCTTCTGAGGTAGAAATTTTTGCCTCTTCACAGAGCTGGCCAAAAACTTTCAGATGTTGTAACTTTCAGAAAAATTTGATTTGTGAGATGAAAACATTCTATGACAATATATCAATTTCATTAAATATTTAGTAAAAATGCCAAGATTACTCAAGTACTGTACTTTACTGAAATCTTTTACCATTAATAATCTTTAATGAGTTTAACACAGAATTTTAAAAATGCATGTTCAGTTGGTAACAGCAGGGCAAAACATTTCAATGATATCTTGGTGAAATGTCACTTTGTTTTTGTGGAGTGCATTCTCAGGATTAACATTCCAAAGAAGGAAATAGGATTCTCTTTACATTAGAAATAGAAATATCAGCTTGCTTACTGAGAATTGGGAGGAATTATAGCGTTCACTGTGTTAAGCAAGCCTCTTGACTTAAATTTATCTTTTATGTAACTTGGAGATTAATAATTATCTGCAAGGGATAATGTAAAAGCCAGTGAGCCAACAACTCCTGTCCCTGTCCAAACACATCTCTCAGTGAAGAATTCAGCTTGAATGAGGACTGCCAAATTTGCCACTTTGAGTATACAGAGCTTTGATTATAAATGGAAGATATGGTAAGAAAACAGTGTGTCTGTGCTCAAGGATTTAATGCAGTTAACTAATGCACTTTAAATCAGTTCAGATTAATCTCCTGACTGACCCCATATAGACAAATCCTTAGAGAATGCTGAGGCCCCATTGTGTTGAGCAGGGTAAAAACAGAGCAGTAAATATTTTCCTTACTGTAAGATTAAGACCAATCTAAAATTGTAAAACACGGTAAACAGCTACTTCATAAAGGTAAGAGATAAAGAATATTTAGGGAATTCCAAAAAGTGGATGAACTACTGATTCAATCGTCTCACAATGATGATCTAGACATAAAATGATGGGATTGTGTAGGGCTGATTGGCTTTTTTAACAATATGAGTAGATCTGAAAGATAGCGCTTAGGTTTGTTATTTTCTATCCTTATGCAAGGCAGAGTGTGCTAATGAGGAAATACCTTCTTATTTGAAAACCCAGGTGGAAGTGGCTAATGAACTGATAATGAGGCAAGCAAGCCAGAGGACAAAAGTTAAACTTTCCTAATTGATGAAGAGAGAGAAAGAGGATGCCAAGTGCTGCTGAATGAAGGCAGTGGGGTTGCAGGCTCACAGAGAAAATTTCTCTCATTAGTGAAATCTCTGTGGCTTCAGGACAGGAGCAGAGCTCTGTCTGTGTGGCAGGCTGGAAACTGCAGGCTGTGCCCATTGCCACACAGATGGGAAATTTCCCTACACCCTGGCTAGCATACATTGCACATTAGTTACAGTGCTGCTCTTGCCTTTGAGATCAAAGCCACATGCAGTTTATTATGACAATAAAAATTTTATCGTTTTAGAATTCAGTTTTCAACTATCCCATGTGTTAAATGAAATATCAGCATAAAAAGTGAGATTACAAAAAAAAAAAAATGCAGACATCATCTGCATTTTCACAAATGTCATCGAAGTTTGTGTTTCAGAGCCTGCTGCTTGTTGCCTCCATCTGCTGGTGACATTTTGGAAACGCAACAGACACTAAAAATCGTACCTGGGAGCACAAATTGACACTGGAAAGCTTCTAAGTATCATTCAGCATACCAGAGCCTGCAGATACCTGAAAAACCAGGCCTTATTTGAAAGTCATTGCTGCATCTGAAAAGGCCTTGTGTGAAACCTGCATCTGCTCTTTGAGGTAATATTACCTGGCATAGGCGAGTTCAGCATTCAGCCTGTGCAATAAATCAAGGAGTAAAGCTCACTCTCATTCATCATGTTATGGATAAATATGCACTGCTCCCCACTCTTTGGAATCCAAATGTCAGAAAAAGGAAACAAAAACTAACTTGGTGCATTGGGCGCTCCCAGTTTTCCCAGTTTGGCAAAAGCACAAGCTTAATGTCATGGGCTGTGATTCCTAATCCTTTCCTGCCCTTGACCCCTGCTGTCTAGATTCAAACTTGTAACCATTAATGGGGCTGGATCAAAACACTGGCCTTCTGGTGTCACCAATGGTGTTTAGAGGGGATTTAAACTCACTGCTTTTCAGCGCAGTGAAATGAACACAGCAGTAGATTAATGCAAGGATTTGAGCTCACACAGCATGAGAGCTTTCAAAAATAGTGTTAACAGAGCTACAACTGCCTCTTTCAGGGGAAGCAAAATGAGGGAACAGAACAAATGAACAAACACAGGGCAAAGCCTTGTCACTATGGGTAGGGCTGGTAAGCCTGGGGAGCCAGGGAGACACACAGTGTGTGCTGTGTCAGAGTGTGCTGAGATGTGGGGCAGGAGCTCTCCCAGTCCTTCACGCTCTCCAGGGAATGGCTCTCCAACCTGCTTGCAGGCCCTATGATCGCACATAATTCCCTATCCCAAGTGTCTCTCCTACAGAGAGAAGGTGAGCTCACAAGCTGTAGGGCTGCCCACCAACAGGTTACTCACCTGTCCTTCCCATTCACCTGGAGTCAGGTTGAGACTTTGGTAAACTGTAGGGAATGGGCTTGAGGCTGTTCTTGAACTTCTTTGTGCAAGACACCGGGGCATAGGGTAGTAAAAAACTCCTTTGCACATTTCATCCCTTGCCAGTTGCCCATAGAGGAGGCAGAGGAGCTGCTTTTCCTCCAGCTGCCCTGTGTGTGCCTGACTCACAGACCCCACAGCCCATGCTGTATCCTTTACAGACTGCAGCAGGATGTGCTCAAGCCCACAGCAGTGACAGGAAAACATCTAAAGGTTTCCAGCTTTCATTTCAAAGATTCCTACTAACCCACCTGGCCCAGGAACCCTTCCAGTAACAATTTCAGTCTGGGGCTGAGCCTATGCTGCTGAATCCAGTGGGAGTTTTGCCATCAACTTCAATGAGAATAGGATCACACCTCAGTGCTTTGTTTTGCCCGTGTTCATTCCTTGCCGCGGGCAGGAACCTGTTTGTTTGTTTGCTGCCTGTGCTCAGTGTGAACATCAATAGGACTAGCTAAAAGAATTCAAACCATCGGATTTGGGGAAGAGCTCCAAAGTTTGTTTGCTTATCTGAACCAACCCAGGCAACCAGATTTGCACAAATGGTCTGGGAATAACCTCAGGAGAGAAGGTTTTCTCAGGCAGACTCCATAGATTGTGGTTGGGCTGAGCATGTCCTGGGGGGGAAACAGCATTTGTGCTTCAGGGAAGAGAGGGGAAGTGCCCAGAAGCATATAAATGGCATTTAGCTTTAAACAGAGAGACTCATTTATCTTCTTACCATCAGTCCCATCAAGAAGTGAATTGATTTAGTTCATGAGTAGGGCAAATATTCCAGCTTTAGACTAGCCTTCTTCTGTCCAGACTAGTTTGTGTAATCCAGATGTGAGCCAAGTGCTTGGTTCTTGTATGTGGCTGGAACAGCTCACAGCCCCTTAGGCTATCAAGAGGGGAGAGGGATATTGCCTCTCCAGCTAACACAGCTATTGCCCCGAACACTGACATAGAACCCCCTCTTCCATGTGTTTGCCAGCTCTGTGGGATGCTCCAACAGAACAGTGTCCTCTGAGTCCTGCATTTCTGCCTGGTCCACAAAAGGCACCCGCATCCTGGTAGCAGAGCAGAGCACAGTACAGCACAGCACAGCACAGCACAGGTCAATTCTGCCCCTCTGGAGTCCATTAGGGAAACTTTCTATCAAGTCTGAAAACACGTCAGACTTGAAAACTGCCTATGATGACTCGACTTCACTGGGGCTATTGCCCTGCTGTTCAGGTGCCTGTCTTCTCCTTCCCAGCCCTGCCACTGGCATCCTCCACAGCAGAAGAGGAATAGCACTGCTGCTCAGAAAAAACAAAGCTGAGGGAATCACTACTCAGAGCAGCTCTAGGCACTCACATTCTCAGTTGTCTGTGCAAGTTTCTTTGCTAACATAGCTTTAGTGCTTGCACTTTCAGGTTGTCCCTCTACATAGTACCAGGATACCTAACCATCATCACTCAGAGTTTGTATGTTTGAGGCTTTGTATTAACAGATGTCTGGCATAAAATAATTCTTTGTAATTAGTTCTTCACACACACGAGCATTTCTGTAATCTCCCAGACTACTCTTCTCAACTTGTAGACTACCCAGTCAGGCCTTCTACAACTTAGAGAAGAAAATGCTTCCTCCAGCTGTCTGCTCTGTGCTTGCTTGTATCCAAATTAAACTTGCTGTGGACAGCGACACATTCCCATTTCACGCTGGTTTGATTAATGTGTCTCAGCTAATTGTGTGAAAGATTCCAGTCCTTTCGACTGTGAGACCAGGTTATTGTTCAGCCAATCTCTCAGCTACCATGTGAAAATGGGGGCTGTTTAGTGTTCATGCACCAGAATCAAAGGAGGGGCATCTTGGACTGGGTCACAGAGCAACACCCACTTCTTTGAAAAGATGTTACTATGCTCTACTAAACCTGTAAACCTCCTGCTCAAAGCAAGTCTTCTCCCTCCTCCTCTCCCCCCTGTTCTTTTTTTCCCAGTCCAGATAGACAGGCTCCCCCCACCACTTCCCTGTTGTATAAGAGAGAGAATGGCTAGATTGTAGATGGGTGAATTTCACATTCTAGGGTTTTTAATATTTCACTTTTATATTTCTCTTACAGAATGATCCTGCTGAGAGGCTGAGAATCAGTGCTCATCATTTCCCCCTCACTGACACTTGAATATATTTTCCCAGGAGAAAACATTAAACAAAAAGAGAAAGAGAGAAAGGGAGAGAGAGAGAGGGAGAGGGAGAGTGACTGAGCTAGCTTTTCAAAGCATATTTCTCAACCTGCCCACATCAAAATAAGAGACAACTGGCCCTTTGAAGTTCAGGACACAGTCTTCTCTACCAGCCCATGTGGAAATAAAAGAATCCAGCTTTGTAAATCACACAGATTTCTCACCTTGCCCACATCAAAATCAGGGACAGTGACCTTTAAAGCAGAGGTTTAAAGGTCCCCAAACCAATCTCCATAAAAATAAGGAAAGTTCATATAAACTGTGTCTCCAGGTGCCTGTCCAGCTTTTCCAGTCTAAACCAGGAGACATTGGTCCTTTGCTCCACTCCACTGAGGAATGGAGAGTACATTGTTGAGACTTTGAGCAATGCAATCTTCCATTAGACTTACATACACCAGCACTCAGTGAGGCAACTTTGCCACACACGTACCTCAGTTTGTAAACTAAGCCAATCCCAGTGTTCTTGTAAGTCCTACAACACCATTGTCACTAAGTAGCTCAAGGGATTTAGTAACACCGAAGCAGAGGAATTTCCATAATAAGAATTACTGACCCAACAATGGAGTGGTTAGTAGCTCAGAGAAAAAGCTGGCCTTCTCATGAGTTAAATTCTACCTGGGTTATAGTTGGGGAGCTTGGAAAGTCCTGGCCAGGTGTCTTCAGTTGGGTCCCCCAATACCTGCAAAAGAAGAGAGTGAGAAGAACAATGACCTTTTTCTGCCCATTCTTTACCTTGGTGTGGAGTTGGAGAAATCAGTCTCAGTGGAGAGTGACTGGCCTTCCCCGTGAATCAACACAGAATTTCATTGCCCTGGCTGGTGCTAGATCTGCCATTGTGCATAAAAGACACTGACATTTTAGCACTTGATTATGTAGCAGAAAGGCTCCTGCTGAGATTGAATGCTGCTGCTGATGGGAACATCAGTGAAGGCATATGCAGCCTCACTGCCAGGTGCCACTGCTGCCTGTTTGCCAGCCCAGGGGTCATACAGGTGAGCCCTTTTCAGTGCTGAAGGTGTCCTCCCACACCAGAGCTGCACTGGGGACTTACTGTGCCTGCTTGCACTGGCAGCAGCTGCTATGTTCAGCAGCAGCACAGGCTGTGAGCTCTGAGAGAAACCCTTGCCTTCTGTGGTAAAAAAGTAAAGCTGGCAGCCAGGTCTAGTAGCTGGAGCTAGAAAGCAGTGCAGAGGCTCATTCTGAAGGATACAGAGCTTCAGCAGTGTCTTTCACCTTTACTGGGGACTGTGGGCTTCAGCAGTAGCTGCTCGCTGAGTAAAGTCTGGGCCAGTAAAGCCTCTTCCAACTTCATTTTAGTTGCTGAAATGTGTGAGACTGAGCATATCTAGATTTCTGCAGTTGCAGATGTTTAGTGTTGTTATTATTATTATTACTTAGCACATGCAAAGTGCCCTGTGCCTATTGATATGGATGATTTGTGCTAAAGAGGTAAAGCCACATACTTGAGTTCACAGCATGTGAAATGGCAGTATAATCAGTACTGCTGTCTCCAAGCATTCAAAGCTTTCATCCAGACAATTCCCAGAATTATCAGGTTTCCTTAAAAAGCAGTGAAATTTTAACATGAAAAGTTTCAGGGTTTTTATTCACTTTCTCTTCTCCAACACTAGATTTGTCTAGCATTAGCTACCCTTTGCATATGATAGACAATTCCTGTTCCTTAAAACGTGAGCTGAGATGTATGACATGGGGAACTTGGCCTCCCAAAAATTTGTATTAAGATTGCAAGAAAACAGGTATCAGGGAAAAAATACATTAAAGAAGGAAGAAATATAAAGCCAGCTTGTGGTAGGGGTAAAGCATCAGGTAAGTTGATTGTTTTTCTCAGTCACAGCTGGGAAACAGCTGTGACAATTGCAGCTACCTGGAGAAGACAGCCACAAGCAGGGTGTGCATCTCACCACCTCTGTAGAGAAGCGTGCCATGGTTTCAAACTTCTTCTGGACTCAGCCTGCCACAGCTAAGACTAAGGGGAGGATCCTTGTCTCTGCTCACCTCTAAAATCAGCCTTGGAAGCTTGAAAGCTCCCCAAAGAGAAGGTGTCTTGCAGTGTTCAGCCAGCTAAGGATGTTGGAAGTTGGCTCGCACCAAGGGTAATTTGACAGCCCTGGGTGAGGATGCCTTCTTGACTGGTGTGTGTATGATGTGAGTAGGGCAGGTCTGCCCAAAGCAAACTCTGTATGCACAGGAAAGAGAGAGACTTGAATCCAGAATTTGCTCTCTTTTTGCTATCCTGTTAGTTTCCAGGAAGCCCTGCTCAGTGAGCCTTCATTCTTCAAGGTTTCATGTGAGCTGTCAAATTTCGGTTCTACAGGCATCAGAGGAAATTGGGTAAGTTCTGTGCATAGTAAAATCATACTTGCCAGGGTCAGCTCAGCATTCTGCTTCTTTTGGTGAAGAATTTAAACAAATAGTTATTTGTGTGTGCTTATACTTTTCTACATAAGGATTCCAGCAAATATTACATTTTACTGCATTGAGGAAGTGTTCAGAGCACCAATCACTGCTGTATGAATTTATATTTGCATTTTCTGAACCTTTTCATTACAAAAGATGCTTTTCCAACCTGTAAACTTGCATCTGCATCTCTTTTTGTTTTCCAATGTAATGGGGCAAGCGATCTGATCTCTTTCTCCACCCTGGACCTTTAGTGAGATTCCTTGCCAAATCAGACAATGTGTTACAGTTATTTATTTGAAATGAATTATACTCTGACAATTGTTTTACCTGTTGTGTATCCACCCTAAATCTAGATGTTAACTCTCTGGTCCATGCCATCAAACAAAACAAAGTAGCTTCTCTATACTCCACTCTATAGTGAAAGGTCTTGGTGCAGGTCAGCTCAGCCCACTTGGGAAGACACAGTTTAAGCCAGAAACATTTTTACAGTGTCTGTATTTCAACAAGTGCTTTAAGATGGTGTAAATCGCTGTTCTTTCTCTCTGCCCTCTAACTGCTTGCTTCTCCTGTGATGTTTTAGCTGAAGAAATCAACCTAGTCGATTTTGCTTAATTTTGTTGGGAAGTCTTATTTTAAGTTTTGTGTTGAGGAGCCTTTTAGTCATTCATTTGGCACAATGTTTGGCTCAGCAACAGAAGCACCCTGGTGGCATTCTGTAGCCTAATCCAGCCCACATGAAGTCCTTCTCAGCATGATGTTAATCAACAAGATGGAGCTTTTGCATGAAAATCCTATGCTTGGCCTCTCAAAAATCAAACGATGGATCTTGATTTTGCAGGTTTGTTCCTCTCTGTGCCATGAGCAAAGTGGAGATGCTGGAGCTCACATTCACTCACGCCGCACTTCCACAACCAACACTGCCAGTTTTCCCTTCCCATTTGGCCCTGCTCCTGTGCCATGCCTCATGAATACCAGAGCTCATTAGGGTTACTGTTTGTGCAGCCAGAGGATGAGAAAGGAAAAGAAGCTGTTCTCATTTAGAGTAAGCCAGGGAGAAAACAAAGTTGCAGGGTCTCTGTTCATGAAGCACCACATGTGAGAGATGACACAGGAGAAGCAGTGAGCAGCCAGGGATAGAGATGGGAGGTGGAGACTGCTTTAGATGGCATTTGCCTCTAGAAGAATTTTTGGTAAAATGACAGCCAGTCAATCCTGATGATTCAACAGGACAAACACATTTCACAGAATGGGGATTTTCCAATCATGTATCTTATCTATATGGTGTGTGAACCAACAGTCCCATATAGAGATGAGCATGCTGGCTGATGCAGACTCATGCACACAAATGCAGATGGTCTCTCTACCAGTGCAGGGTGTCTCTACTACTAGTACATGAAAGGAACTGACTATTAGAAAACAGTAGGAATCCCCATTCTGAACCTCACACTTGGCAAAATATCTCAAGTTAGACATTGAAAGCCTCTAAGGAGCTTTGAAATCTTGGTCTAACACAGAGCCTCATTCCAGAGACTGTATAATATCATAAAACCTCCTGTGAAAAGCACTAATTATTTCATAGCTCTTTAAACTTCCTCATGATTTTTAAATAAGGGTTTTTTTTGCCTTCTATAGCACAAATCCTATTAATCATGGTATTAGTTATAATACCAGAGAAATTACGATAGTGCTATAACCCTCTAATGCAAAACCACAGGAAATGCATCTAGGGATTTCAGAGACATAAGTGTAAGGATAGCCTTCATTCACACTCTGAGAAACTGGACCCTGCCCTGGCTTTGAACCTTGTTAATTGGGCAAGTGTGGATATTTTTTTTCCCCAGTAATTCTTTTTACCCCCCACTCTCTATGAAAGAGAAATTCAGCATTCATTTAAATGGATTGAACTCATGTCTAAGAACTGGATGCACTTGTATGACTTTTTATCACACTCCTACTTAGAAGCACAGAGGAAAACCCTACCAGACAGGAGTATTTCTGCATGAAGTGGTTAAGCTGGAAAAATCTGACTTACACAGTCTAACAGCTATAAAGTAATTGTTCATGATTTTCATTTTTTCTGTACTTTCTCCTTTGAAAACCCATGTTTCAGAAACACTCTATGCATAAGAGTTAATCCTTGGGAGGAGATGTGAAAGGGCAGACAGAGAATCACAGAATCTGCTGAGTTGGAAGGGACCCAAAAGGATCATTGGGTGCATCTCCTGCCCCTGTACAGGACACCTCAAGAGTTCCATCATGTGACTGACAGTGTTGTCCAAACACTTCTTGAGCTCTGGCAGTCTTAGTGTTGTGACCACTTCCCTGGGGTGATGCCCAGCCATCCTTTGGTTTACGAACCTTTTTGTTATACCCAACCTAAACCTCCCCTGACATAATTTCAGGCACATTCCCTTGGGTCCTGTCAGTGGTCACTACAGAGATCAGTGCCTGCCCCTCCTCTTCCCCTCACAGGGAAATTGTGACTTCCCTGTCACAACTCAATGAGGTCTCCCCTCAGTCTCCTCTTGTCCAGCTGAAGAGACCAAGTGATACCTACAGCAAGACCTGATATGAATGCATAGGCTGACCCTGCTGTTGAGTCAGTAACAGGGTCAGCACAAGGAGTCAGGAACGCACAGAACCTGTCAGTGCTGCTGACTGCCTCAGTTCTACCAAACTGCTCCAGGAATGTGGCTCTGTGTTGCTGTTTCCCCAGCAGAAAAAACAATTTAGGAAGCTCCCAAATATGTTGCTCTTACTCATTGCTACCTTTATTAAGTAATTTCACACTTTCCATTATGCCAAATCAGTCTCTGGGACCGCACCATAAACTGGATGATACAAAATGTGCCAAGTAAAAATGAAGAAGGATTTCTGACAAACCTCAGGGTCTTGTCATTTTCAAGGTAGTTCCAGAGCAGTATTAGAGCTCCTTTGTGAGAATGTGTTGTGCCGTATCCTACAGTAAGTAAAGGATTTTAAAAGAAGCAACAGAATTTGCAGTACCTGCACACCTTTTATGCCTTCTTCAATTTGATATCATTATAATTGGCTTTAAATTTTTGATGAGATGACAAACATCAAAGGGAAGTCATTTGATTTACTCCTGTGTCTGTAAGAAAGTTGCCAAATATAAAATGGGTTACAAAGTCTGCTATGAACTTGGCAGATTAGACCAAATTATTTCTGCTATTCACAGGACCTATGCTTAGGACTTCAAAATAAAGTAGGCTGGAGCAATGGATTCTTTTTCTCTTCCATTTTAGGGTGTATTTTACTCACCGCCCAGATCTTCTCCAGCTGTTCACGAGTACCAGAAGTTGCTGCAAATATTGGCTGACCCTGGATCATTTCCACAAATATACAGCCTGCACTCCTGCAAGAAACCCAAGGAATTAACTCATTCACGTAAATGATATATATAATATGATTGTTAGGATGGGCGGGGAGAGAGGCAGAGATATATGTTGGAATGGAAATTTAGAGATTCTGATATGTAAAAGCAGAAATCTTGATAAAACAGGATGGGAACACACCAAAGATAAGTTACATTTACATGCCTCCAGGATTTCATTAAAAAACCAGAAGGGGTCAAGGTTCCATGCAAATCTGTTCCCATCTTCTTTTTCTCAACAGCACCACCCACTAAAGAAAAACAATTCACTTTTTATCAGCAAGACAAGACAGGTGATATCCTTGGAAAAGAAACCCACTAAGCACTATTTTTTTTCCAGTACCAAAAAAATTGTTTCAGGTCTCTGTCCATTAATCCTGTTACAAACTGTCAAAAAAGGGTCATGGCAGAAGCCTGTGGAGTACAAGGTTACTTCCCATGAGAAAAAGGGTACAAAATTGGAGTACTTACAGTTGGAAAGATAAACAGGGAGGTACTACACACTTCATTGGCTTGAAGGATATATTAGATGCAGAAAGAACCCAGAGGCACTAACTACTATAGCCATTTTCCTTCAGAAGCTATTAGCTCTTCCTTGGAAAGCTGAAGGCAAGATTTCATAGCATAACAAACCTGGTCATAGCAGCAAGTTAAAGTATTCTTATTTTTATGTCATCCCCTGCTATGCACTTGCACCAAAACAAACCAGCCAGCTTAAAAGAAACCCCACACCTGCCAAATTGCTTCATTTTACTAAGGTGGATTAGTCCTCATGGCAGTAATGATGAAATAGTTGTGATCAAGGTAGACTTGCCTATTTGCAACTATTCCCATCTCTTACTGTATTTACTTTTTAATCATTTCCTTCAATTTTTTTTTTGAGGTTTTCTGTCTTTTCACTAAGTCCCACCGCACCTTTTTGAGTTTCAGCCTCATTCTTCTTTGGTTATATCAAATTTGAGTCCTTTAAGCTTAACTCTTGAAAACCCAGCTTTGTCTTAAAAGTCTGAAAGTATTATTTTCACTTGCTTAGCCATAACTGGTAATCTCTCCTGGTTATCTGTACTCCTGTGTTACCCCTTGCACTTTGTTTTTGCAATACTGTAGTTGTTTTTCCCACCTGGCTGTGGTCAGTTGAAACCCTGGCATGCAGCGGTATTTATTTTGGTCATCCTTGCACACCAGGTGGTGCCAAGCCTGTTTGCAGATCCATATCTAACACTGTTTTCATAAACATCTCTGCTGCACTTTCCCTTAGCTTCCTGTACCCTCGCCTTGGCAAATCTTGTAAGATGAGCTTTTTTGCTTGTCTAATATCCTCTTCCAGAGTCCAGGCATCATGAAACTTAATCCACAGCTTTTGCAACATAGAGTTTTTCTGGTGTTTCATAGCACTACCACATGATTAGACATTACTTCTGAGCCCACAGATAGATTCTACTAAGACCAGTGTCATACCAACACTGTTTTCACAGCTGATGTACATGCCCAAATGGCTCACCCTATTTTGCAACCACAGGGGTTGCTGTAATGGGCTGATTGTATTGCACAAGTTAAACTGTGTACGGTCAAAGCAATTTAGCTCCTCTTGATTTGTAGGGGGAAGAGAAACAGCTCTCTATGTGTTTGGAACAAGTGATGCTTATTCTCTACCAGTTTGCATTCTGATATCCTAGCTAGAAAGTCTGGCAAGAGCAGGAACTTTGGAAACTTATGCTAGTCATATTAGCCTTGCAGTAGAGTCCGCAGCTTTCCTTCTGAGTTACTCTGACAGCATTATGAGGACCTATCTGATAATGAGGATGAATGAAAAGCATTTACTTTTAAATGTTTCTAAATATTTAGACCTGGGGTTGTTCTGCTTTTCCCCTTTTCCTTCTTTCCCCTCTAATATTAATTTCTTAAGTCTTCTTACCCCTTCCAGTCTGTAAGTTTCTTAGAGGGTCTCAGTCCTGTATAACTGCCTTGGGAAGAGATACGGCAGAGGGGAGGGGTCTTTTGGGAAGAGGCCTAGCTAGATATATTTTAGCAAGTGCTAATATGCACAGGAATCAAAACAGTGCCAGCTAAAATAGTAGGAAAAGTTTCAGGGATATTCAGGGAGCATAAGCAGAGCTGATTCAGACAGTACAGTTGCATCCATCTGCAATCCCTGGGGAAAGTCTGAACACTGCACTTTGTCCTCAGTCTGCAGTGCTGCATCACACAGTGGAAAGGTTCTCATCAGGATTAAGATCTAAGATATCTCTGTGGCATCCCAGAGTTCCCTCTTCATGTTTGGGGGTTTTTGTTGGCACTAGGTGATGGCGATTTTATATTTAACCAGAAATATAACCTTCCTCTTGCTCATCACCAAACCTGGTCTGTACAATGGAGCCCTTAGCCAGTATCTCCCAGTTTGGCATAGTGGGGCACCGTGAACCAGACGGAGGAAAAGGCTGTAATGAGCCTGGCAGGTCCATGTTAAATGACTGCATGTGAACTCCTATTCTACATGAATCTACTAGGGAAGATCACTGTGATTTTTTTTCCTCTCTCTTTTTTTTTAATGGAAGACTATATAATGAAAGTCTGACTGAAAAGAAGACATCTTAAGGCACTCATGATGTTTGCAGCCACTAATGTGTCTGTGCATAAAGCACTTGGTGTTTTTTTTAAAAAAAGGAAAAAAAAACATCCTTCTGATATGCAGTGTAATCTCCCCAAAATCCTTTAATTGAATCTTCTAAAGTCCTGAAGAGATAGTGAAGGAGAATGAGAGAGAAAAGAGATACAGAGAGATTAAAGCAGCTTTTCTAGTTAGTCCAAGAGCAACCAAGTCTCCTTCTATATCTCTTTCTTCATATATTCAAGGCCTCATTCACTTCCCATGTGCCTCCCACTGACAGTATTGCTGCTCAAGCACACTATGCATGAATTGCCATAATGTTTTATTTTGTTATAATTGGTTTCTTTAAACCGAGGCTTTGACACCCACTGTCTCATGCCATTACCAAGGGCATTCTGACCTGCCTTCATGTAAATTGCAGCATCCAAAAGACACAGGGTTTTTTTTCCTTTCTTCCCAACAGACAAGTAACATCTGTGTGAATTCACATTATTTCCTAATAGACAAAAATTGAACTTAAATGCAGTGTACATCAAGATAATAAATGACTCTTGTTAGAGGAAGTTACTGAATAGAGCTCACTGAAGTACTCCCTATTCTCTCAGCGTGACATCTTTCTTTAGGGCAAACACTTTGAATGTTGTTATTATAAGGAGGCGTTATAACAAAAGTGCCTATAGTGTGGATGTAGTTCAGTGGGACAGAGAGCACTATGCTGTTAGAGCTGGGATCTTTGTACACCACTCCTATCTTGCTATTCATTACACCAGAGCAGAGTTATGCAGTGGGGATGTTGGTTTTGCATAGGCAGAAATGACATGTTTTCTGTGCATAGCTGGCTTTGGACAGGGGTCAGCTTTCAGGGAAAAAAAACAACAAGCTTATGCCTGATACAAACCCTCTAATCTGCTAGGCAGGCATCTTCTTCAAACTCAGCAGACATTTCTGAGAGACTGTCTGGAGGGAAAAAGGACAGGTAGTGGGGGGAGTAGACAGGACTATTTAGACTGTCTTAGCAGCTGGAGGCCATTAGAATTTAGCAAGGTTTTCCTCCTTAGAGAAGTCTTTAAATAATTAAATTAGCAGCAGTCCTAGGGAAGTAAACAATCTAAAAACCGTTTCCCTGACCTACTCTCCAGACTTAGGTCACTGGAGTGTCTGATAAACTGCAGACCTCTGGAGGGAGATACAGCCTGCGAAGACCTGGAGCTCTGCTGTTTGTAAGCTTAGCCAGCCCTCTTACATATTTTTCAGCCTGCTGCACTCCTAACTTTTCTCAGCCTTTCACTCTGCAGTAGTTAAGAACAAGTTCTGGTGGTACAGGTACAAGGAAAAGATTAACTGGTCTGAACAAAGGGTGAAGCAGCAATGCCATCTACAGATGTAAAATTGCCCAGAATAAGGATGGTCTCCTGCAACTTCATGAGCTGCATGCTGTCCATGAGCATGTCAGGACTGTGTTGCAGAAAGTGGGCTCAGGCTGGTGCAGAAGTGAGACAGAAGGTTGATGAACCTTACAGTTAGCCCAGCTACACATCCAGGCCAGCCCAAAAGGCCACTGGGACCCTGCAAAGCCTTCATCCTCTCCTGTTTTCTGCTACTCTCAGACACTCCTCTCTCTTCTATGAATGTGCAGCTTGTTTCCTTTGGATTCCCAAACACATCAAGAATTGATATAGTTGGGATGGGGTAGAGCTTGTAAGGAAACAAGGCTTTAACAGACACAACCCTTCTCCTGAGTGAAATACAGACTGCATCTGAGATATGGTCTTTGAGAAGGACAAAATATCACAGAAATTATTGAAATCTCAGACACTTTTCTATCTCGAGATTCATTGAGCAACCCTTTAATGCCACATTTTGTTACCAAGGCCAAAGTAATTTGGCCTTGTCAAAGTAATTGATGGTGCAGTTGTGGATCCATTGTTTTTACATGAAGCCATTTCTGCAGTTACTACTGACTCAGCTGACTACTTAGATAAACTTACATTGAGCAAAAGTGTTCTGTTGCAAGACAAGAAAATGCTCCATACATGTTACCAGACAGGATACATATCTCTCATAAATATTATCAGATGAGGTTTGTATCCATCCATAGCTGAGATGTAGTGACATCATTTCCAAAAGCTTCTATGAACCCTCTATGAAACTCCTACAGAACTCCACATTGCTCACACATTTTCCGCTCACAGGTGTTAATTCCTCTGCTTACAACTGTATCTACTGTAACTTTGGCTGATTTAATTTAATTCAGATAAAAATTATTTTTCCCAGGGAACCCCAGATGCTTTGATATTGGTCAGTACCAGATATCTATATCAGAAGAATAAGCTGTAGCTCCAAGCAACACATCAGGAGGACGGTACCAGAGTGTCACAACTTCAGAGGAGTATGTCTGTCTGGGGATGGACTGGGCACGAGCAAGGCCTGCAAAAAAACCCCAACAAACCAACAAAAAAAATGCTGTGTTAGGACAGTCCTTCTACCTGTACAGTGCATAGATGATAATGAATGGAAACAGGACATTATTTTCTCTTTAAACACAAGTAATCTCAATGCAGCTTACAAGCAACTGACAAAGAAAGTGTTTCTGGAATATACCTCTGGGGCAGATCAAATCAAGTAAGAGGCTGTGTTTTGCAGGGCTTTATCATTTGAGACTGAAGCAGCTATCCCAAACCAATGCCAAGAAAGCTTTTTGGGTCACACATTGCTGTGGACTCTACACATTACATTATTTTCTGAGCAGAGAGGGATTGATTCTTTGTTCTCTTGAACTAGTTTTACATGGCAGTAATTGTTCTGACTTAAATGAGGTTAATCCCTGTACCTATCAGTATAAATACAAGAAAAGCTGGACTGACCACAGAAATAGTTTCCTGAAGTTCAAGGAAAGGTTATGCTTCCCTGCATTAATTTGCTGTGGATACAGATCTAGATGCATGCTACAGCTTTGGTCTGAGCAGATATACAGCTGTATCCAAACTGTGACTCACCAAAGTCGGCTAATTTGAGCTCACCGAGGCAACTGATGAGCAAGTTCTGGGGTTTCAGATCACGGTGAAGAATGTGTTGTTGGTGGATGTAAGCCAGGCCACGCAAAAGCTGGAACATGAAGAGCTGGCAAAAGCCAACAAAAAACTGAAATGATTTTGCGTGACTTTGCATTGATAAGTTAGCTCTGAACTTTAGGAGAACACTGGAACAAGGCAGAGACAAAGCAAGTAAGAAACCAGTAAAAATCCCAAAAATGAGTAGAGCTGGCTGGAAGGAGAAAACTGTGGTGGGTTATGACTGTTCTACAGCTTTCTGAGGTTTTCAGGGTAGGATATTTGGCCAGGAGGGCAATTTAACTGCGGTCCGTAAATGCACATTTTGGAAATTCAACTTTTCTTTAGAAATGGACCGTTGATTGCAGGATCAAGGTCAGCTTGCCAAAACACAGACCCCAGCTTTCAGAACAGCAGCTGTGTTGATCGCAGTGTTCAAGACAAAGACACAAGGACACACAGCCAAAAAAAATGAAGGTCTAAGGAGCTGAAGGTTCGCCCCCTTGAGCCAGATGGCAGCAGCTGACTGAGTTCCATGGCCACTGCACATGTCACCAGTGGAGCAGGGAACTGACTGACCTGGCAATGGGAACTGTTGGCTTCAAGCTGGGAGAAAACATGAAAACCTGATTTAAAAAACACAGCGAATCAGATATGATGAACAAAGCAAGCAAGCAAGAAGAAAACCAAGCAAGAAAGGAAGCCAAGAAGTAAATATCTAACTCCCACCATGATGGTAATCTAAATAAGTCTGGTGTAAAATAAGTTGGGCTGAAACAAGGTATGAAGTTGGACAGTGGATAGAAACAAAACACAACAAAAGTAGTAAGACTTCACCAGAGAAAAGATATTTTTCACCAGAGGTTTAACCTGAAGAGGAGGAAAAACAGTGACACCCATAGGTCATTTCTGTACCAGAAAAGTATCCCTGTAACATTCTGCACACTTATATCATATTGCATAGGAATCACTCAGAAAAAACAAACACCATTTGCCAGCAAAAATGAAGCAAGCTAGATGACCCTCCTGAAGGAGCAGTAAATAATTTTGCAGTTCAGTTCCTGCTGACAGTGAGGATTCTGGATAGGAAAGCAGAGCAGCTGGCTAGTGTTTACTCACAGAAATGCCAGTAAGTACATATTACAGCCATGTGCTCCACGTGCTTTATGAGCACGTCTGGTAGCAGAACCCTTGAGATCTGTGCCAAAACTACTACACTGCATCTCAGATGTATCTGAGCTTTAAGGATGTTTAAAATGTGAGGCCCCAAAAAACTTCATTAGAATTGGTGTTGCTTAACAACTATCTGGAAAAAGATGTGAACAATGTGGCAACATTTGAAGACGACAGAAGTATTTAGATTAGTTGTGATAAGAAGTGTCAGTGAGGAACTTCAGAGAGATCTGACAAAGCCAGATGAATAGGCGTTTTGATAAGATACAAAGTTATTGTTGACAGCTGTAAGATAAATTAACTGAAGTCGCTCAGGAAAAGGACCCAGACATTAACTGAGGACATCTGCACAGAAACCTTAAGCCAGCATGCAGCAGCAGTCCTGAAAGTTAATTGAATGTGAAGATGCATACAAAGGAGAGCAGGAGACTATTACATTATCAATCTATAAAGTAAGGGTACATGTTTGGCTGTGTTCAGATGCAATCAACCGATCCCAAAAGCTATGGGAGAAACAAAAGGGACTTAAATGACTGCAAATATGAAAATAGTTCCAAATGAGAAGAGAGAGAGATGTGAGTGTTTTTAATTAGAGAGATTAATAATGTGTTGTAACAATAAGAGAATAAAAATTTGTGGAGAGATAGGTTTCCTTGCCACAAGATGTCATTGTTCACAAAAGCTGAATGTCCACTTGCAGGCTCAGAAAATAGGAAGAGAGGCTAACTGAAAAAAGTTTTGAGACTGAGAGGGAGCTTGTTATATCATCAAAGACAGATTTTCTCCAACATTTTTGTCATGTATGTAACAAATAAATATTAGTAAGTAATTTACAGTGACCATACATAGTGGAAAATAACTCTTCCTCATTCCTTAAGGGATATGAGTCTCCTAAAGAACTCACCATAACATTGTACGAATGGAGTCCTCCAGGGTGCTGGCCCATGTACTGTGCTAGATCTGTGTGCTAAATAAAAGAGAAGAACTTGAGGCAAAGCTGCTGCTGTAAAATTCTTCTACCAACAATGCCTCTTCTGTAAATGGAAAAATATGCAACTGCTACAATGGTGCCTATTTCACCTGGGTGAAGATCTGGTCTGATGCAGCCCATAAGCATGTGCTTAAGTTCTGGGTCACATCAGGAACCTGGTTGACCTGTTATCTCACCCAGCATTTATGACCTACAGCTGCTGCTTAACAGAATTCATACTTGTGCCGGAACTAATCATAAAGCTGCAACAAGAAGATATAGCTGCTGTATTTTCTTTATAATTTGGTTGACTATCTGCAAAAGCAAGAAAACTAGCAAGATTCATGTGGAGAATTTTATTGGTATCCTGGTCTCCCCATGAGAGCAACTCACAGCTTGGTCATAGTAATCCACTGGGGTCAGTGCCAAATCTGACCCCAGGTGGGATGTGAGCTCATATCATTATTTCCTATCCTTGCTGTGGCTCAAAAACAGTACTTTTATTGTGTTGGCAAGGCAGAAATGGAGGTAAATAATGTCTGCCACCCCAGTGGACACAAGACATGGAATTAATTTTGCATACAGCTGTCGCATATACAGAAAGAAAAGAGTAAGGCTGAGTGGCTGGAAAGCAGGAGATCAAGAAGGAAAATCAATCACTGCACTAAAGCATTACAACTCGTTTCTTTGTAGATGTCTCACAGTGCAGTAAATTCAATCTGCAGCCACTTCCCAGTACTTCTCAGTACTAGCTCCACAGGAAGCTAGAAAAACATCAACTCACCATGTACTCAAAGACAAATGTTAGTGTCTCCTTAGTCTGGATAATGTCATGAAGCAGAACAATGTTGGCATGTTTCAAACGTTTGAGAAGAGAAGCTGGGAAAACACAAAAGGAAGATCGACTTTACTGCTGCTGGAAGTGGAAGGAGATCATGCACAAAACAAAGCAGCGGAAATAAAAAGCTGGGGAATAATAGTCCAGACTTGGCAGTTCTGTAAGAAGTGGAAGCTACTGAGCCTGAAGGAGGATAGAACAACTCCGCAGAGAAGCAAGAATTAGTGCTCCAGGCTTGGCAGGAACCCAACCATCCATCTCTCAGAGGTGGGATCTTGCCTCTGTCAGAAATAGCAATTCACAGTTCCCAGGTGTCAGCTTATAAATTGAGGAGAAGTAATTTCTTCAAGGTGAATGCTGAGAGGCAGGACCTGAGAGCTCCCAGAGCCAGAACGCAGCAGCCTCCAGTCTGTCACTGAGTTTCTCATCCTTCTCCCATCCATCTCCTGGTGTGTGCCCTCAGCAGGGCCCTTACAAGAGACTTCTGGAACAAACTGAGTTTCTACCAGTTTTCAGCTTCACAGCAACAATAGTGCAAAAATTGGCAGAAAGAAATCACTGTAGATATAAGCTAAATTCTGAGTTTAGTTCTGTGCATATTGGTTACTGTCTCTGGTTAAAAACTCTAAGAACAGAGATGGTGAAGTTACTGAGTGAACAGTAATTTGTTTGTATTTATAAAACTTAAGCAAGCTTTTCTTTCAGCCTAACTATCCAAAAGCATCATTTCAACTGTGTGTCCCTGGTCCTTAGGTCCTGACATGCCTTTGCTAAGCCTTGGCACATCCAGGGTGCAGTGATGCAGGGGGCAGCACATGGAAGAGTCTCTGGGCCCATACAGACCACAGAGCACTGACTTATGGTAAGACAAAAGCTGCAGCCTTCTGAGCCTTTTGGCTGTGCACTGGTTTTGCTGTGTTAGAGCAGGCTCCAGCCAGCACGCTCATGAAAGGAGCTTCTCAGCAGAAACTCTTCATGGGGGAACAGCGTGCATAGCTTAATCATTTGCTACCTTAGGTGTGAGACAATACAGCAGTAATTCTGTACAGAGGAGGAATGTGGGGGAAGAGGTGAAGCTGGAATTACTTTGCCTGTAGGTCACTGGCACAACTGAAGAATCTCACCCAGCTGTTCACAGACAGGGAACACAGACTACACAGAGAGAAGCCACAAAGCCCTAAAAAAACAGATGTCCCTGACTCGAGATTTTAGTTCCGCTTCTGACATAGCAGAATAGCCTTAGAGCTGTTCCAGACCCACTTTTTGCTGCTGATTAAAACCAAATTAGTTTACTGTCAGACCACGCAGTGCTACAAATTTCATTCAAATAAGGCATGGGCGTACAATCTTGTTTCAGCTGAATTAGCTAAAGCACACAATACAAAGCATGGGCCAGCTGTGGGAGGCAGAGTTTTAGTCACACTTAAAAGCTGCTTTTTTGTTTTTCAAACAGTCTGAAAAAGAGATTCGAAGAGTTTCATGCTGGCAAAGCAAATTTATACTGGATTAGCACTTTGCCTTTTGCGACCGTAACAATTTCACCTGGTTCTAAAAGCCCTACTGCGAGTTACACTGTATATGACACAGCTGTGGTCTGTGTCAGTTCTGAGACCACTGAGCAGGAAGGGATGCCTGATTCAGCACAACTACGGGAAACAGCAGATTGCAAAGCAGCTCTTGCACAGAGCTTGGTGTTGCTGCAGCTAAACTGCCTCTGCCATTGATACCACTCCATTTAGCTACCACCAGTACGTTCCCAGCACACAGCACTAGGGACCTTCAGTTTCTCCACACTGCACCTAATTGCCTACAAACCTAGTAGAGGTGCTCTGGCTAGAGCCCATCTGCTACAGAACACGATAACCTGACTGTGATACCTCAAAAATTCCATATGACCGGAGCTATTGCTCCAGAGGGGCAGCACAGAGGGTCCACAGTAAAATGGAGGATTCAGCGCCTGTGCCTCAATCAGGCTTCTGGGAAAGGCTCCTCACTTTGTTGCTTCTACAACCCCCTGCTGGGGTGTCAGGTGCTGCTGCCAGAACCGAGCTTTAAACGCATTTTGTCTCTGCGGGGCTTCCTGGGGTGAAGCGTCTCTTTGTCAGGGGAGCGCATTCCTCAGGGTAGCAGAGAATGCGCCGCGTTAATAAATCTTGTGCTTTGTTTTTGCTACTGACTTACATTGTAAATTTGAGGTGTCAGATGCTGCAAAGCTCAGCAGTACACAAAAGCAGACCCTTCATAAGAGCACCCTTGTTTTTTCCCATAATGAATGAAGCTAAGACTCTCAGCCTGTCCAGCAGAGCATGTTAAAGGGGTGCTGATCTTTAGTGCATCATTAGTTCAATGCAGATAAAGCTTTTAAGGCTTATTTTAACTGGTGGGCTACAAGCGTAAATGCATAGCAGAAGCACCACAGCAAATGAGTGTACAGGAAACTGTAACACAACCCATTTTGCAAGTAAGAATTTTTAGGTGTGTCTCCGCTTTCACACAGAATTAGACTAAGGACTTCGTAAACTTACTTGTCTTAATTACAGTTATAAACCTGGAGTGGATTCAGTGACCTCTCTTTTTATTCTGAGTTGACTGCTATGAGAGTCCTCCTGTGCTAGTGCTGCTCTGTGAAAGCTGGCACATCTGGTCTCTGACTCTCCATCCCCACAACAGGATTAACCCTAGTTGCACAAATGCAGTTAGAACTAAAAAAAAAGCTCTATGTGTGTCATCCTACATTGACAGCTTCCTCTAATACCATAAAACAGACTGGCACAACAGTTGCATATATCTGTGTATGGAAGAAAACAGATTGTTGTCTTCTTGGGGTTGTACAGCAGATGAAAATAGAAGCCCCAATCAACCAGGCTTGTGCACTTAAGTCTGTAGGGAAATGTAAATACTTTTAGCCAAAATCAAGCACTTGCACAAAAACATGTCTTTCTCCAAGAAATTGAGAAATCTGCAGACGTTCTGCCCAGTGCTCTACAAAGTCGACTGGTAAGAAATTCTCACTGGACTGAAATGACGGATGTTATTAAACATTAAATATTATAAATTTTATTGAAAGTATCTCTCTTCAGCCTGGGATCTGTGATGCTCCAGGTATCAGCTAGGAAAGTGTCATGGTTATAGTAACAAGTCCACGACTGCCCAATGCAGCAGTGGCAAAAGCTGTGTAGTTCCTAGAGGGAAAAAGGAGGCAGCAAGCAGAAGGTACAAGAAGGCCTGACACTGCTAAGAACATGCTCTGGCTGCAGCTGGCACTTTCCTTATCACAGGCATGGATGCATCTGTCACAAGTGCATAAATCAGAAGTTCCTCTTCTGTCCATTGCATGCCTGTCCAGCCCAGCGTAAAGACATCCTCCATGAGAGGATAAAGAAACTGAGAATTTTGGGAGAAGGGCAGCTGGCACATTGAATAAGCAAGAAAGGAGGGAGGGAGACATCATGGAGCTTTTCCAGGTTAAAACAAATGCTGTCTGAGAGTGATGTTCCTCTAGGTCTTACCTTCCCGAATGGCTGTAAAGGGCACTCCCTCCTCTGCCTCCAGCTTGATCACTTTCAGTGCCACCAACTGGCTGTTGATCCTGTCAGGTCACAGTAGAAGGTCACATGAAGCTTCTCAGTGCTTGGCATGATAACACAAACAGTATCACAAGCAAACACCCAAGCAAAATTTCTAGGGCTTGCTGACCTACTGAGGCCAAGTTCAGAAGGGAATTACAAACCTCCTCCACCTTGTGTTCATTAGCAGTGAGCTGGGAGCCAGCGGACCTGGCTAGAGAAGCACTGTGCTGCTGTCCAAGTATTGCTAGAGCACGGCTTCGAGCATTTGCCCCACTCCACCTTCTGATAGCTTTCCTGCCCCTGTGTGATGGCAACAAGATCTCATGCCCAATTTTTCAATGATGCAGAGATCCCTTGCTTCAAGGAAAACCTTTGCTCCCTCCCTGGTTCAGCCAGACAATCTCCTGGCACACTGCTGTGGATCAAAGAGTCTTTGTGGTGCCTCCATGGCTGCAGTAGAGGAGTTCCCTGAAAAATTGGGATGGGGCTTTGCAAATATCTTGGTTAAAGGCAAAATTGCACTTTTGATTTGCCTTTATCTTCCATAGGAGGTGTTTCCAGCTAGCACTGGGAAGACAATATTGCTCACCTGCTGATCCCTTTGTACACGGTTGCACAGGATCCTTCACACAGCTTTTCTAGATGTACATAGGAAGTGGCAGCTCCAAATGGGATGCCTTGTCTCTGCTTCATGGAGAAATTGGTATGTATTTTAGATTGATGAGTAGAACAAGAAGCTATTAGCAGGTCATTCAGTAATTAAGTACTGATTCATGGCTGGAATAATAAAATATCTTCTGTCTGGCTCTGTGGATGCTGCACCTCACCCATTTGAACCTCTCCACAACATCCTGCTCCTGGAAAGAATCAGTGTGTCCTGTAGAAAGAGTCACTGTGCCCCGTACCTCCAGCTCTGGAGGATGTGGAGCTGCAGGGGCTGCAGAGAGGGTAGAGAAAGGCATGCTCTGGTTACATTTAACAGCTAGCATAGGAAAAGGGGACAAACTGTGTCACTGGCAAACTACCATTCCACTAAGGAGTTGCTTTTCTTTCTCCTTTAAGAAATACCCGTCATTTTCATCTCTCTCTCTACCAGTCATAGATCTCCAGTACTGTCTGTAAGGGGAGCAACTGTCTGTGTGTTCCTGTGTTGGTAAATGGTACTCAGAACACACAAAGATAAAACTGCCTTAACTGCAGAGGGTACTTCTAACAGCATCATTCTAAATGCATGTCATTCCCCCTTACCCTTGAATTACTCATCTTTAAATAACCTGTCTCAGGAAGTTTACATGTATGTATTCTCCCCCTTAATCCCTCACCTCCTTCCTCAGCACTGTATAATTTACATAGCCTGTTAATTTGGCCCATACAGCGTAACACTGCTGTATACTACACAACTATAAAAAAGGCAACAATGAACGGCAAGTAGGCTTCAAGCTCCTCCTGAGCAGCTGTATCAAATGGATTATAATGTGACAACACAGGATTTGCAATCTGTGGTGTGCTGCCTCCTCCAGAACTGTAGGTAGTTGGCTGCCTCCCTGTTTTACAATCTCTCATTGGCATAGAACTCACTGGAATGCAATCTTCTCTCCCTGCTCATCACATCAAAGGCATTTATTGTCATCTGAGGTACAGATTACTCTTTCAGCAGCTTCACAAGCCTGAAGCTCCAAAGTTTGATGCTGTCTGGTTAGAAGCAAATGTGACAGCTTCACACTCCCACAAGTGGAAGCACCCAGGCTTAGCCTATCTCATTGCAGAAGCATCACAATGTGGTATTAAATACCTCTGCTGTAGTCACTGCTTCCATGTGCTGAAGGCCTTGAATTTGTTGGGAGTCCCTTCTCTCTGAACAGCAGCTGGTGCATCCTGGTCTGACAGCACTTACACACAGGATGTCTCCCATGTTGTCCTGTTTAAATTAAACTGTATCTCTTTTTTTCTCCTTGCTCCTCCTCATCCCTCTGTGTCTGTAATAACAGCTCATATGACTCGCACGAGGTCTCTGCCTCAAACAGTCTTGTGATTTCTGCAGTTTCTCTTTGAAAGTCCAAGCGCACCCCTGGAGCAGCTGCATTGATTTCAGTTCCTTTGATACACGCCCTCCAAAAACAGCCAACATTTTTCATACCTGAAGATGGAGAATTAATAAATACAAACTTTCTGCTTTCTACACATTTCTTTCAGTTAAGCAACTCTCAGTGTAGTAAGTTGGAAAATGAAGGGATAGGTTTCACACAGGAACAGGTCTTGACTTCCCTCCCTGCCTGTAGCAGTTCTAAGCCTCAGACTTCAGCTCTCAGGTGAGCTTTCTGAGCACTGTGGCTGAGCTGTGCTTTCTGCAGGAGCTGTACATTGACTGTCCTTGTTCTGGCATTTACATCAGCACGGGGACCTGTCTGCCCCTGCTGGATTACGTGTCTAAGGGATGTGATGAGTTGTAGCTGATAGAAAACACTCTCGTCCATATGTCAGAATAACCAGAGCAAACTGATTAATCCCGCCTGCTGTAGAGCAGGCAACACACAGTGGATTTACCCTGGATGTGGACAGACAAAAGTCCCCTTCTTTCAGTCCTCCATGAGCAGGACTCACTGTGCAGCTTCCTAGGACTGACACCCAACCCACATACAGAAAATGACAAGGGCTGAGGGAGCAGACATCATCCTGCGGTGTTTTTGTGCTGACCCATTAGGTCCTTCAGTTTCATTTGAATGCATCACATGAATTCTTCCCTTTGCTTCACTGTTTTGATGTCCAAGAATAACACTCCTTCCTTGAGCAATAGGATTTCTTTAAAGCAAAAATGTCTTGGGAAGGCAGGAACAATTTCTGTGTCTGTTGCAACAAAACCACCCAGGCCTTTGCATGGCAAGAAGGAGCTAACATACCTGGAAGGCTGTATTTCCTTCATGTGACTTTCTTTTGCACTCCCTTTAGCCATAATTTGCTAAATGGCTATCATCATGGACTTTGGTCTTCTCTTTATTTCCCAAGTATTCCTTAAGCCAGAAGGAAACAGCAGCAATTTAGATGTGCTGTTCAGGTATGAGAAAGGTTGTCTAGGTGCAACACACTCAGCAACAAACTGGTTCTGTAGTCTTTTATTGTGGAAAACAGTTTTTAGTGTTATGACTAAATAGTACTTGCATTTTAAAAGACTGGAAAGATAAATGCACAAAAAGTAGACAATATAAAATATACACGTAAATTCATAAAAAGATTGTAAATTTTAATCTTGTGTACTTTTTGTGCCAGGGAGTAGAAGGGAAATACTGTCACAAAGAGAAGTAATCCAACTTCTGCCAGGTAGCCAGAGCTGATAAATGAAGAAAGCATGCTTATAGCTGGTGATTGTCATTATTGAAAAAAAATATGGACTAATCATTACAGTTAGTGGAGGAAATACTCTAACAGAGATGTTTAATAGCTCTCTTTAGAAAATATAAGAATTTATAAAAAAGAGCCTATACTGGAATCATGGCTTTTAAATGCAAGTTTCAGGCAACGTAAGAAATAGTCGACTATGAGGTGACATAGCATTAAAAATACATTTTACAAAACTTGTTCAAATAGAAACACAGGTAGGGATGTGTATGTATATATATAGTGTGTGTGTGTATATACATATTGTGTATTTATACGTACATATGGTGTATTTATATACACATATTTTAAATGTATTCTGTGAAATCTATGCTTGTAGAATAACTCACACAGACGCGTGTGTGTGACTCGCACAAACACCTGCACCTGTGGCATCACACCTATTGAGAGCAGGCTGCTCCTGGGGAGAAGCTCCACACCGGGCCCTGCGGAAGGTGTGGAGCAGCTCCGCTCCCCGTTAAAGCAGCAGCAGCTGCCGGGCGGGTTTGGGGAGCAGGAAGGGCCGGGCTGGCGCTGTCACCGATCCCGCACGGGCCGGCCCGGTGCTCTTTACCGGCGCCTCGAGTACCGCCTAACGCACGCCCACGTGTCGCACCCGTCTCCGCCTGTTTTGTCCCGGGCAGGGACCCGTCGGCGCTCGCGCGGCGTTGGCCCCGCCTCCTGCGCGTCCCGCGCCCCCGCGTGAGTCAGCCGGGCGGTGCGAGCGGCCGCGGGCAGCGCGCGGCTGGCGGCGGTGCAGCGGCAACAGGTGCGGGGCGCGCGGGGTCGCGCTGGGGGCTGCGCGCGGGGTCGCGCGGGAAGGGCGAGCCGCGCCTGAGGGCGGTGGCGCTTCCCGCGCCTCCCGCACCTGCGCTCCGGGACCGGAGAGCCGGGCGGCACCGGGAACACGGGACAGGCCCCGCGCCGCCCCCGGCTGCGCCTGGGGACTTGGGGAGAGGCTGAAGAATGGCTCTGACGGACCCTGGTTGCCCAGCTCTAACCGCGCTGTGGTGGGTTGGTACAGCAGAGATACCGGCGTGTATTTCCGTAGGGTCTGAAAGGTCTCCTCCCTCTTGGTGGAAAGAGACCCCCGAGCTGTAATTGACATCTCCTTCCACTTGCGTTTATGAGTCCTGTCCCTTTGCGTGACTTGCTTGCTCAGGGATAAATGCAGTTCAGCTTTTGGGGCGTATCGAGTGATGGTACTCCTGTGGCTGCAGTATCCTGTACAGGTGACACAGTGTGCTGTCACTGTCACAGACCTCCTCTTCCAGGACGAAAATACTTTGGTGAGGCACTGGGGAGCAACCCGAGTGGTCGTAGATGACCTGTAGTTAATCACTGCTATTGCAGGGCAGCAGCTTATGTAAACTAGCTGTACTTAACTACTTTGAGTTTCTGCAGAGTGAACTGTCTTCCGAAGCGGAAGCACATGAGAACGTGCTAAATTGAGGTGTAATTTCAAAAGAAAAAGAGGCAGAACGACATTCAGATTTTTTTGAGTCCTTTATGAGTGGTAAATTTAAAATTTTTAATTGCATACTGTAGCAGATAATTTTCAGCTGTGTTGATTTTTTTTTTCCCCGACTTTTTACTGCTGTATTTTGCTACCATCCTGCATTTGCTGGAACTGGCATTAAAAGCTTTCATCCAAAAAAAGTGCCCTCATCCAAAGGGGTCAGTATTGTCTTCAGTAGCCAGTTGTGTTGTTTTGTTCTGAGCAGATCTTACTCACACAATGTTAAAAGCAGTGGTTAGTGCTGACCAAAATACAAGGGCTTCTTTAACTGGGCACACATTCTATGTAAGCCACAGTTGCCAGCAGTAAATGATATTGACAATTCTGTTTTGAATGAGAAAGCCTGGAGACCACGTCTTCTGAACCTGAGAAGGTAATTCTGTATAACAAACATGCAGTCTTGGTCCTGCAAGTTATTGCTAAATGTGATGCAACAAATTTATTGAAAATGTGTTTAGAAATACATAAGTAAACATGTATGAAAGCTGTAGAAATATTTGCAGAGTTTATTGACATAGCAGGTAATTAAGTGCATGAGGGTCATGGGAGTTCTAGTATTTCTCAAAGTCAGGGCCATACTAGCTGTTCTGTTCAGGATGTAAGGTTCAGGATGTAAGGTTACCTTCATACCTGTGGTGCTCGCTTAAAAATGGTCAGCGAAGAGCACAGCCCATGATAATGAGAGTAGTGTTTGCTCCACGTCATTCCCAACCATGGCAGTTGTTACGCTGTGGTAGTGTTTGATTTCTGGAGAATTAGTCTTTAACTTTGTAAGTGGGGAGTATGACATCAGTGTCATGCCAGTGACCATCTGTCTGTAGCACAAATCCATTTCATAATTGGCACTCCTTGCTGCTTTCCACTTGCAGCGTTGAAAGAAAAATGTAGACGGTAAAAGTATGGGCAAAGAAGTGAAGGTGGTGGTGTCACACTGAGCTTCCATGCAGGAGTGTTGTTTTGTGCCTGGATGTTCACCTCCATGAATCTAAATCTAATAACAATTTAGGTAATCTCAGTGGAAAGGAAATAATGTAGCTGTAATATGAGAATAAGCGAGGAAAATGACACGTTTCTGTTGGGACGAAGAAACTTTCTATTACAATTACTTTACTTAGTTTGTAGCCGTGGCAAAGCACCTTGTAGTTTGCATTAGCTGTGAAATGGGAATAATGTTGTGCTGGCCTAGGAGTGAATGAAAACTTGAACTGAACTTGAAAGTGATTTCAAAATGTCTTAAAGATGTCTCATCTGTGGAAAGAAAACAGTTTGACTCTTGTTTTCTCTTATATGAGTAAATGCTTGGTAATGCAGCCCTAAGTGTGAGCTTCTGTAAATTAAATAAAATCTATCACTGCCGTCATATCATGCTCATAGTTCCTAGTTCACCACTGTTGCAGCTTTCTCACTTAATAATTATGTAAATAGTTTTTCAATTTGGCCTTGAAAGGGAGATCTTGCAAAACAGCTGATCAATTGCCTCTCTTTAACTTTGTTCTGTTACAATTAGAAGGTTTTATGACAATTACAATACATTTTTTTGCAGTTGAGGCTCATGAAAATGAAAACAATTATTTGAGTACTTAAAAAAAGTCCATAAGTTCCAGAAGTCAAGAATTTTAAGCCTCAGTTCCTTAACCTCAAATAACTATATGCAGTGTAAATTATATATTTGTTGATACTTCAGTTACTCTATCAAAGTGTTCATCTCTTTGATTCAGTCTGATTTGATCCACTAAGTCTTTTTATTTGAAGCTAGAGTCCTTCACAAAGAAAAGGTGCCATCATTTTCAAGAGAATGAATTGTAGGGTTAGGTGGTTTTGAGCAGGCTAAAGAAAGCCCTAAATGTACCTGCTCTGAGCAAGAACACATCAGGAAGTAATGGTTCCAAAAATGTGCTTTCATTTTCCTTTGATGTTTCATCAACACCTCTGCTGCTGAAGCATTGCATGACAGTTCCCTTATGTTTGTGAGACTTCCTTTGTTAATATTTTAAAATTAACTTTTATAATTGTAAGTGGTTTTTTCTTTTGTAGTTGAGGAAGGAGAGGCTGTCTTGAAAGCAGTAGCTTTCTGGTGACAAGTGTGTCTTTGTGTTCCTAGAAAGTATGCTCCTTTTTTTGGGTTTTTTAGAGCAAAGTGCATATGACTTAGCACAATACCATGTTATCAAATCTTTGTCTTTTTGAGGTCTCTTCTTTGCCAAGTCCAAATCACTCTTTTTAGGGTCATGTATCTGAAAGATTGGAGTTGTTTCTGTGCTGTCTTGCTTCTATATGTGAAGGTCTCCTTGGTAATTCATTATTCAGAGCACTCCAGTGAAAGTGTTGGAGGTTTTGTTAGTTATTTTAATTATTTATCAACTTGATGATTACTGTTTCCAAGTGTGCATTGAAACTTCTGTATGAGAGTTAGAGATCTGAATATATTTTATCTCTTGTATTCATGACTGGCCATATTTATTTCTGTTTTCTGTATGCAAAAGCTTCAGACTGCTTATTCTGGGTCTTAAGACCTATACTAACTAATTTGTTTTCTGATTTTTGTTATAGTGGATATCAGACATCAACTATAATAAAGCAACAGCTTTAAAGCATTTATATGTGAAACTTTGAATAAATGTGATTATACACATGCATTAATGTAACTAAAATTTGTAATGCTTCATATAGTGAGGTTGTAAATCAAGAGAAATCACAGCTCTCTTAATACTAAAAAAAAAGCCAAACAGATCTTAAGAAACAAAGCTTAATTATATCTTTGTTTCATTCCAGTAAAAGTAATACAGAGGTATCTTCATGAGGATGGAAAGGTGTGAGGGTGAACTTGCAAAATTCAAAATCTGAGAGTATGGAATTGTAGCTAGAGCAGCCACTTCCCCTTGCCTTCCATAGTTATCTTTTATCTCCATAGGCACTCTGCTGACAGTTTGCATGAAGGAATGTTTTGAACTCTGCTTTCTGCATTTCTGCCCAGGCAGAATTGCACCTTCTAATGGTAATGTGTGCTTTGCTTCAGGAATGCAGTTACAAATTCAGTTCCTCATCATTTTCTGCTCATGCAAATCTGTTCACCTTAAATTTAGCTGAGTATTGAATTCTGTCTTATGACTGAAAATGAATCAATTTGGTGTTTCCTGAGTGGCATAATGAGAATTGTATAGAGAGATTGATGTAAATTTCTGCCTTTGAACGAGGTTTTGTTCATTCTGTCCTTACAATAGACCCATTGTGAGCTGAGTAGTTAGGACAAGTCTGCCTGTTTAGCTTCTGTCTGCCAACTCAGTGTGAGTGAACTAAATATAAATACTTGAACCATCCTAGCAGTGTGGGAATGTTTATTTATTGAATGCAGGAGCTAAAATTTTGAGGGTTTTTTGTGTTTTGTTGTTGTTATTGATTTATGTTATTTGTAATTAAGTAGCTGGTTTTTGTTTTTCAGTTTGTGAAAATTATATTGTTCCTTTTGAAAGAGGAGCAATTTGGTGGTGATGGAGTGCTGCCACTGACAGATGGACTCACAGGAAAGAAGGTGAGAATGAGCAGCTAGGTGAAACCACAGAGGCTCCCTGAAATAGGTCAGCTCATGATCATCCTGGAAAATTAAGTGATATCAGCATACCCTTTATGTAACTTGTCTTTAATTTACGCTAAAGGGAAGATTATTAACTTAGCTTCAGCTTCAGTTGTGTCTGGAACACTAAAGTTGCTACAACAGCAACTTCTATTTTAAGATGATCCTTGTAATTTCTGGACCTATAGCCACAGGCTACAAGCTTGAAAGTAACATTCCCAAGTGAACAGTAAATCCTGTCTGCACCTGTGAATTTTGATTGTGGATCTGTAGTCCTACACTAGACTTTTCTTGCACTGAGGTACTTGATAGAGGTCAGATGTTTTTGTCACAAATCCTGTTATGTTTATGTCCAAATCTGTTTTACACTGTTTTCTGAAGACCTGTAAAATGGATAAAAGTGCAAATATCAGGTGTGGAACTGATCTGATGTACAGTATGTTGGTGAAAACTCTCAGTATTATCATTTTGTATTCCATGGAGTGCTTTGCCTGTCTGTGTAAAATCTGTATTTTTATCTTAGGTGAAATATCCTTATACTGATATTAAAATTTTAAGCCTTTTTTTTTTTTTTTTTTCCTTCTTTGTGTATATATTCCTTGATTGGTTCCTTTTAAATTTACTTCTATTCTAAACCCAAGTCCCATCTATTTGAAATGCAAGGTGGACTCTGCATTTTAAATTTGTGTTTGCTTTACGGAATAAAATATTTACTTGAATTTTAGAGAGTTCTAGGCTGTTATCTTTTAAAATGTTTTTCTTTTTTTTTTTTTCTTTCTGTTTTGTAGAAAAAATAAAGATATTTGGGATGGGCACAGGAGCTAAGAGAGATAATTTGATTTCTTAGCTATTCATAATCTGAATATTTGAGAGGCAGATTGTATAAAGATGTTCATCCTGTGCACTGCAGTTACCAAAATAAGTAGTTTAACAAATCCAGTCTGCAGGAACAGGGCTACTTGAGTTTGCCTGCAGTGTGGTGTATCAGAATAGCTTTTTTTTTTGGTTTGATACAGGTTCAGAGTACATTTGATTTCTTTTGCCTTTTCTTCTAGGCAAAGACTGTAATTCTATCAAAGCTTTTCTTATATTTTTTAATATATTTTCTTAATATATTTAATTTCACAAGTTCATGTCAAGCTGCAAGAACCGAGTTATGCTGGGAATGAATGAATGACATGGCTGTTGTCAAATAAGAAGCTAAACCTATTTTTTTCTTTCTGAGTAAATAATAGTCTAGTCTATGTAAAGTTCTAAGGAAATTTAAGTATGACTCTTAATTTAAGCCTAGTCTTAATTTAAGCCAGTCTATATTGACACTTAACATAACTTTCTGTGTTTAAATCAAGGGATTCCACAAACTGTTAAAACTGTGGGCTTGTCAAAATTCTGAGGAATTTCTTTGTGCTGAGTTGGAGAAGTTGCTGACTGAGCATTCAAACCACAGTGTGCTGAAACCTTAAACCAGTTTTGGATAGTTCCAGTCACTCCTGCAAACCCTGATACTTGCACTCACTATTTCAGAATATTCTTTTTTCATGGTTCAGTTGATTTGAATAACTGGCTCATTTGAATCTGAGACTCTCATTAAGAATTTACAAAAAAGGGAAAAAAACCCCCAAAGAATCAAAACCTCATTTTTATCTCTAGAGGTAGAAATGACAGTGTATAAAGGATAAGCTCTTACAGGTGTAATATTTTAAACACTATTAACGGGAGCAATTGGTACACGGTAAAGTACAAGTGGGAAAGAAGCTTGTGGTTTCAAGCAGAGGATGTTTTTTCATTTGAATAGCATATACTTTAAATCTGATAATAGTAATTTAAATATGTTGGCTTGAAAATAGAAGTCATGTCTGAACTGCTAAGCCTTTCCTACATAGGCATTACTGAACCACAGAAAATTTCATCCTGATTGTGTTCCAATTTGATCCAATCCTTGTAGCTCAGGAGAGGCAGAAGGAGCCAAAGAAAGAGGCCTGGTCTATGTTTGGAAGGCTGGTTCCTGCTCTGTAACTCCAGAAAGGCTTCCCGGTCTCAGTGGAAAGACAGTGTTACAGGCAGCCCTTGGAATCCATCATGGGTTGCTTCTAACAGAAGGTAATAACCACCTTGGTTGTAATGATCTGGGGCAGTAACAATCTTCAGTTATTGTCAAGTTTTTTCTTTTAGGAGTGATACTGGATCTGTGTGTGGAAAGATGAGGGCTGTACTTTGTGCTCTTCATACACATTTGTATGTCCTTAGTATCTTCTTAAATTTGAAAGGACCGACAAATAACGTTTAAATCACTTGACTTAATAGAATTTTTAGCAGAAAAGCATTATATATTTTAACAGTACATGCATGCACAGGGTAACATTCATGTGAGGTATAGAACTTAACAGCAGCAATCGCAGAGAGCCACCAGCAGCCTTCTTATATCAATAGCTGTGGTTTTGCGGAGCCTGGAGTAAGCTAGGAATTCATATCTGCTTGTTTGAAGCAATTTATTGTATTTTTGTATTGGTTTAACAATTGCTTTTACACTCATACTAGGATTTGTTTTTCTTTTTTCCCCCTTCTCAGGTGGAGAGGTCTACAGTTTTGGAAAGCTGCCCTGGAGATCAGGACCTGAGGAATGTGTTAACAGTCCTATCTTAGAAAATACTTTGCTTGGACATCGTATTATTACGGTGGCAGCCGGCAGCTTCCATAATGGAGCGGTGACGGAGAGTGGTGTGGTGTACATGTGGGGGGACAATTCTGCTGGCCAGTGCGCAGTTGCTAATCAGCCGTGCGTGCCAGAGCCCCAGCTCGTCAGTATTTGTGATTGTGAAACCAGCCCTCTGTTATCAGTACGGATTTTGCAGCTGGCATGTGGAGAGGAGCACACACTGGCGCTGTCGCTGAGCAGAGAGATATGGGCCTGGGGGAGTGGCTGCCAGCTCGGTCTCATAACAACAACTTTCCCAGTGACAAAGCCACAGAAGGTAGAGCACCTGGCAGGACGTGTGGTGCTCCAGATTGCCTGTGGAGCCTACCACAGCCTGGCTCTGGTACAATGTCTCCCTGTGCAGGAAATGAAGCCTATCCCAGAAAGATGCAATCACTGCAGTCAGCCTCTCATTACCATGATGGACAAGGAAGATCATGTAATCATTTCAGATAGTCACTGCTGCCCGCTGGGTGTAGCACTGTCTGATAACCAGCCAGAAAACCACGTTTTCTGTCCATCATCAGACACCCCTGAGGGCAAAAGTTTAACGGCTGGCCAGAGTGAAGACTGTCAGAAACCACTTGTGGAACAACATAGGCTTGTTGGTTTAGAATCTGATGGACCAAGTGGCCTTTCCAGCAGCGATGGACGGGAAGATAGTGGAATTTCTAGTTTGGGAAATACTCTGTTCTCGGACAAAAAAGAAGTGAAAGAGTACTTAATTGGTTTGTCAGATAACTCATTAAATGAGAGCCTCAATAAAAGCATTTGTACAGAGCCTGAACAGGTTGGTACCTAATGACTAGCTCATAATTTGCTATAGCTTCTCTTGCATATTTGACAATGTTACTCTTTTTACAAATGAAGAGCTTACTTTAATATACCTATGGTGTTTTTATAGTTTCCAAGCGTTTGTTTTCACTGATGATTCTCAACTTTTAAGTATAAGATTTTTTTGTCCTCCATTGTTGTTCAATTGTGACCCTTCATTGTGGGCAGCCTTGACAGTGCTTTAGTCCCTCCTTGTCACAGTCTGCGGTACCAGAACCACGTAAGCCAATTTCCATGCTCTGTTTCTTGATGCATGGGTTTTCATCTGTGTGGGGCTTCACAGTACAAGATTCAGTGAATCTTACTGGTACTCATCTGATTTACCTTTAAGGTAAAGGTTTAATTTCTGTACCTGAAAAAAATCCATCACAATCCATCTCCATCTAATTTCTCAATCAGTTAAAAATTCTGGATTGCAAATTGCTAAAAGGTTTGACCAAAAGGTTTCTAATGTTAATAATGTAGGGGTGGCATAAACTCATAAAAAGGAATGAGTGATGTGTAAGTACTATGTGGTGTGGAAAATGATTCAGCAACACTGTTTTGATGCTACAGCTGAACAGTCAAGTACTAATCTCTCAGTAAGCATCATAAAATGCGTGACCTGATGGTTCAAAAGCTGTTTGTGACTCCCTGTTTTGTAGTTTTTAGAGGGGGGGGGGGAAGAAAAGAAAATGTAATTAGGGGCAAAGGCAAGAAAATAGAACCCAAAAGTTTAGACTAGACAGAAAATGAATCCAGAATCTTGCAGCTTAGTCTGGTAGTCCTTACCTAACTACTGTCCTGCTGCTCTGTGGCTTAATTTGCAAAACTGACGATGGAATTCTGGAAATTTTTTTGTCATTTAAAGGATTGTACAGACATAAATGTATTTGATTTTTTAATAGCTGCAGTAATACATTCTGAATCCACAGTGGTTCTGGGAAAAAATTTCACAACATGGGAAAAAGAGTTGATTTTTGTTACTGCCTCTGATGGCAACAAAACCCCTGTAGTTTCAAAATTTGTCCAGTAAATTGATAGTTCAGCCAGTTATGCTTTCTTACTCTGAGGAAAACTTTAGAGAAGTGAATTGTGTTGTGTAAATACATTTGCTTTTTCTTTTGCTTATTGCTATTATAAAGGCATTCTAGCAGCTGTGGGCTCCTCAGACTCTTGCAAGAATTCCAGCATTGGGAAATGCATGAAACTACGTGTTTCAGTCTCCTTTCCTCAGTTCCTTGTTCCTGTAATATTTCCAGAGCACTGTTTTCCTTGGGCAGCTTCAGGAATCAAGACTGGAATTGATTCACTGAATCTTCTGCAATTGACATACATGTGAAGAGCAGAGATGACATCTAATGTAATGCTTCAGCATTAGCAAAACCCTTCCTTTTTCTTTGCTTTCCTACACAAATGAAGTTTTCTTTCCTGTATGGCTAGGTAGGCTTTTAGACATAGGATGAAGTAAATAGAACCAATCTCAGTCCTTTAACCTAAGGTTTAAAGAAGCTTAAAGACGTCAAAGATTGTTTTTAACTTTGGCAGCATAAAATGAGCTGTAATACTTGTAGTAATACCATTTTCCACTGCGTATTAGATGGGAAAATAGGACTTTGCTGTCTTTGTTTTAATATTCAAACTGTTTGTCAGATCATTTTGGGCATTCTTTCTTATTTGGCAGCTCAGCCGATTTCTATTATCGGTAATGGGGTGCTGGGGCTAATAATTGCCTTCAGTCAGTTTGTGTCTTGTGTGACTTGATGATTATTGACTAAGCTTTATATGGATACAACAATGGTATAAGGAGACACAGCCCAGACTGGTTCTAAGATAGGCCTTGCAAAATGAATCTGTGAATTGCTATTTACTTTTTACCATATTGGAGAGAACTTGTCCCTCTGAAAATAGAGCATGCTCACTGATGCACTTTCATTGGTGGCAGAGAAGTTAGTAATAAGCTTAAAATTATGTTCCTTTTTATATGTTTGCAAAGATACTTTTTTTGTTGGTATTTTAAAACCCCAGACTTATAGTCTCGTATGGATGAGCTACAGGACAGGTGCAGCAGACAAAGCCCGGTCCATTTAGAAATGGTACTTGGTGCTACCTTAAGAAGAGTTATTCTGAGCAATAGATGTACACCTAAGCATAAAAAACATAGATAATTAACGTTATATACAGTTAAAATACATCTGTAATTTACAGTAAACTTTTATAATAAACATTATATGGTGTTCAGTCCAGCCCGTGGTTTGAATAGTGAATGTGTATCATCATCCTACTGATCTGTGCTGTCAGCTCTGATAGTTTCCAATTTCCCTTTGGTTTTAGCCATCTCAAGAGGAACAACTTGCTGCTTGTATCCCTGGCCCTCCAGGTAGCAGCACATCCACCCTGAACAGCCTGGTGGCCTCATGTGCCTCAGCAGTTGGGGTGAGAGTCGCTGCCACCTACGAGGCTGGAGCCTTGTCCCTGAAGAAAGTCATGAACTTCTATGGCACAGCTTCGAGTGAGGCAGGATCTCAGTCAGGCAGCAGGTCCCCGGGGCCCGAAGCTCTGAAGGACAGTCGAGAAGAGCAGGTCAGACTGGAATCCATGCAGGGAAAGAAGAGTTCCAGTTTAGTAGATATTAGAGAAGAGGAATCTGAAGGAGGGAGTCGAAGGCTTTCTCTGCCTGGCTTGTTGTCACAAGGTAAACAAGCATGTTGGGGAAAAAACACTGGAAAACATATAATAATGTGGAGATTTATAAGTGAAAAAAACCCCATATATTTATTAAACACAAATCTAATGATCTCTCAAAGGTGTGTATGAATTCTAAACGGTATCTTAGGACTTGAAAGCAGTGGAGAGAGTGAAGACTAGCAGATACTGCATGTTAAGAAAACCAAAAACATTTGGTTTACAAATGGTCTTTATTGTAAAATGAAGGTAAAGTGAGTACATTGGAGGAGTCATATTGCCAAATGATGCTAAGGTATCGTTCATGTTTGTTTTGTAGCAGATAACAATCTGTGTGGTCGGTAATCTGCACTGCACTGAGCTGGTTTTGAGCCAGGGACTTATAAATATTCCAGTTCCCACTGCTGAACTTCAAAGTTAATGACCTTCTTCCCTCACAGTGCTGTTAATTGCTCTGTTTAGTTCTATACTGGTCTTAGATTTGAGGGGGGTTTTAGGAAGTATTAAAGTTTTCTGTTCACTGCAAGGATGAATTTTCTTTCAAAACACTTTAATGTATAGGTTGTTTTGGTGCATTTGCTTCATTATAACTGTATGGTTCTCATATGTCTGCTATCCTTTAGCAGCTGGTAAAAACTACTTGACATCTATCTGGTTTTATCACCTATGTTACTTTTTCCTATCCATGACCTATTGTCTTACCTGTCAACCCTTGTTCTCAGGCTGGAATTAAGACTGCTTTAAGAAATTTTGATCACTGGCTATTAAGTAGTGCTGTTACTGTGTAACACAATCTGAGTGATACATTTACCAAAATGATTGGAAATTTTTCTAATTCTTGGCCTCTGCTCAGTTTCCCCAAGGCTCTTACGGAAGGTTGGACGGGCAAAAATGAGGACTGTGGCTCTGACTCCAACCTACAGTGGTGAAGCTGATGCTCTTTTGCCCTCTCTAAGAACAGAGGTGTGGAGCTGGGGAAAGGGCAAGGAAGGACAGCTAGGGCATGGTGATGTTCTGCCAAGGTGAGATTTCTTTGAGAAATGGTTTTTTTATTCACTTGATTGCTAGAAAATTTTGAGTAATGAACTGTCTCAGCTTCTCAAATTTAAACATCTGCTATGCATTGTGTTATTGTTCTTTTAGATGTTGTGACCTAAGTTTCTCCAAGTAACATGTTTTATGCTCTCTTGGTACTGAGCATCAATCAATTATGACTTTTCCCTTTGTAATCAGTAACAGTATTGGTGATATTTTGATTTTGTCCAAATTGGGGTGAGGTCTGTCATCAACTTTTGCCCTTCCTAACCACTTTGACTAAGCTGGTTTATTGCCAGAAGGTTCCATAGATCTTTGTTTCTACTAATTTGTTTTGGGGAAGAAAATAAAACATTGAGTGTTTTTGCATTAACAGTACCTCTGATAATATTTTTTCTTTTTTCCACCTTCCCCCGCTCTTCCTTCACCTTATGGGTTCTGGGGATTGACAGGCTTCAGCCACTGTGTGTGAAAAGCCTTGATGGTAAGGAAGTGATTCACCTCTCTGCTGGTGGCCATCATTCCTTAGCACTCACTGCCAAATCCCAGGTACAAGTGATTGTTACCATTTATTGTTTATCTCTGAAATAATTATCATGTTTGGTCTTTTCTAGTTTTTAGTTTCTTTTGCTTCTAAATTTTTGTTCCCATTTGCAGGAGGCAGCATGGAAGTAGTGTGGAATCTAAATTCTATTTCTGCCCAAGTTCTGCATGTACCATCAACATTATGTTTAAAGATTGCTGTGACTTGATTTGGTGCATTCTGTTTCTGAATGTGAGAAGACAATCTTAGAATGTAGGAGGGCAGTGAAAATTAAGGAAATGCTTCTCAGTACACGAATCCTGCAGCCTTGAGTTGTGTTTTTGCACACTTGATGTGTTGTACTATTGCAGCTCAGTATGTTTCTGTGTATATAAATCTGCATTCTGACGTTCAGCACTGCTTCTTGCAGGTGTATTCCTGGGGCAGTAATATCTCTGGCCAGCTTGGTCACTTGAACACCCCAACAACCGTCCCTCGTCTTGCAAAGGTACTTTGTTTTCTGTGTTTTAGTTTGTTTAGTTTAGGGTATCTTCTTGTACAAGTGAGTGCAGAGTAATTTCTGAGAATGACCTGTTCATGGATCTATGTGATATTTAATAATAGAGCCCTTGATTTTCTTTGGCTTATGCTGTGAAATTATCTTTAGATGAGCTTGTGAAAATCTACCCAAGAAATCATTTACACAGACTTCCACTGGCTTTTGACCATAGTGAAGTTCTAGGACTGAGAAATGTGACTGGTTGTATCTTCTTATCAGATTTCACTTTTACCTTCTGTTTGGTTTCTCTGATATTGATGTTGCAGTGTTGAAACTTGTAAATACTACAGAACACTATTTTTATTCTAAACAGTTGTTTCTAGCGTTTTTAGCTTGGCTGGACCACAGCCACATTTGTTGGTTGTTTCTGTATTTCCAGAGCTTTGCAGAGGTTTGGCAGTGAGTTTTCTCTTTGTTTTGAACTTTTCACCACATGGAGTGAATAGCAAAATAACAATTTTTGGGTTAGACCACAACATTTCCCATGTTTTCTGGTGCTCATCTTAATGGAAAACTAGCTGCACAATTTTCCTGCTTAGGCCTTACGCAAATTAATGTACGGAAGATTAACTGTCTCCCAAGTTTATATAGGTTTCCCAGTTAAGTGTAGAGGGGAGAACAGTGCTCCAACTTTAATCAAGCTTGCTTGATGCCCATTTAAAAATGAAACTGATTTGTAACTGAAAGGCAAACAAATCAGCCTTTTCAGAAAGAAAACTGGAAAGAGTTTTCAGGATATGTGCAAGGAGTTTATTGGTTATGAGACACTGGAATTGGAAAACGGGCCAGTTATTGCAGTAGTTTATCTTGGCAGGTGCATTATGTGCGTGTGTAACTAGAAGAGTTATGTACTCTTCTCTCCTTCCAGCTTTGGGTGATGTTTTTTAATGTCTTCCTTCCTCCTGAATTTTAGGTGTGCGGTGATGGTATTTGGACTACAGCAGCAGGACTAGATTATTCTCTCTTCTTAGCAGACGAGAAAGACTTCCAACCTGGATTATATTACTGTGGCCAGGAGACATCAACAGAAAGCAATTTGAATGAAAATAGCTGTACTAAGAGTCCAGTTTTGTTAGTAGCTTGTAGTAAGGTGAGTGTTACTTCCTTTAAGTCAGAACAGATCACACTGGTGCTCTTAGGAAGCAGCACAGTGCCGGTGGCTGGATGAGCTTTAAGGGTGTTAAGGCACATGGTTGGTTCCTAGTAGTCAAATGAGAAGCTCATTGGCTGGAGGGCAGAGAGTAGGCTGAATTAGTATTGTTCTCTTCCCTGCCTGTTTGAGGGACAAGGAGTTTCTAGCTTAATCCATTTCCTTCTGTCTGTGCATGCTGCAGAAATGCACTCTCTTATTGTGCTCTGTTTCACCAGTCTTTGTGTTCAGTCTTCACTGCTAATGGACTTCACTTTCTTGTCTCTCAACTGTCTGAGGCCACTGGCTGCCCTATTTTGTCACTCCATTCCAGTGTTCTGCCTCTTTGTGACTGGGCAGAGAAGGTTCCTGTGAGTTCTGCACCATCTCCTTCCCTACCCCTTCCTTTCACATGAATACAAAGGGGGATCTGAGCAAAAATGTGCATTTGATGTTAATGGGAGACAGGAGGTGCCCCTACACAATTTTTTTCATGAAGCTGAATCTTATACATGCCTTAAGGTTGGCATGAGGTAGGAGTGTGAAATCTGACTGCACATCCTCTTCCAAGTTGTTTGTGTATAATTTCAGACCAACATGAGTTTAAGGTAACAAAAAGGAAATTTTGAGGGTAGAGAGTGTCTCTGCCTTAGGTCCTCTGGGTATCACTGCTATTTCCCTAAAGTGAGCAGAGTAGCAGTCTGGGAAGTGTTTTGGGGAGGGACAGAGATTTAGATTTAGACACTGGCTCTGTGTCTGTGCATGCAGACACACACACCTGTGTTCCTTCTGTAAGATTGTTGCTAGCCATTCCCTTCTCTTCAAGGGTGGCTGGTAGGCTCTTGCATATGAGAACTGGTTGCCTGTTGAACAACTTTGGCTCAGTGTTTCAAAGGAATCCTCTATTTAGCAATCAAGGAAATAAAAGTAGAGCTCAAAATGAATTACTCTATGGCATTGCATGTGAACCAAAATTAGTGAGGAGCCACAGTGCATCAGTGGCACTTGTGCTGACCTTAGAGAATAATTTTGCTTTGAACTAATGTGGAAAGCAAGTACTACTGTTAGTAATACTGAGTATCTATAAACTGGACTCTTACCAATAAGTTGACATATTCCAGGTCTAGAAAGGACCTGTCTGGAGCACAGTCATAGTTCTAATAACGGCTTGTTCTTCTGTCTTCATATTTAATAGGAGAAATGTATGATGCTATTTGATAACATTCTTGATGTAAGCATATTGCAGTTCTAAAGTGACTGAACTTGAGGTCATTATGTCTCAAACATGGAATGGTTGTATGAGCTACCTTAAAAGGTGGTCTGTTTATTGTCTTTTGGCAGTGTCAGAGTCACAAAAATGAACAACAGTGGCTATAAGTGTATCTTCAACTTTTGTCATCCTTGTGTTAAGCCAGTATTGAATGGGTTGTTTGTCACTGAAGGTCATTAATGCTTACCATTCACTTAGTGCTCTTCAAAATATGCTTCATTTGCGTTACTCTGTTTTTAAATTGGGGTGTAAAAAGAAAAACATTAAAGCTGCTGTTTTTTCTCTTTTTCATCTTTCAGATAGGGTACATAAGCAATGTGATAGCTGGTGGTGACAACTGTCTGGCTTTAGTAGACAAGAACCTAATGGGATATATTGCCAGTTTGCATGAGTTGGCTGCTACTGAGAGAAGGTTTTATTTCAAACTGAGCGAGATCAAATCTCAGGTTCTTAGACCTCTTTTAGGTTTAGGTAAGACCTTTTAATGTTTTCCTTGATACTGTTTCCCCTACATTCCACAACAAATTTGTTATGCAAAATTTAATAATATATTTTTGAGATAAAATTAAGGTCTTGCTTTCTCCCCTGTTTGGATGAAGAGGTGAAAGACAGCTGGATTTTGAGAGCATGCATTCTTTTAATATTTGCACTTTCCTGATGGTTTCATCTGAAATACCTTCATTATTTGAGCTGTATTTAGTATAAAACTGTTGAATTTCTGATTCTGGATAATACAGCCATGAGGTGAAAGTGCTGATAAAACATCTCAACACCACCATGTTGAAATTCTCTCTGTTAATGTGTGCTGCTCTTTCATAAGGTAAGCTAAATTTCTTTCTGCTCTGTTACAGATAATTTAGGCAATGCAAATACAATCCAGTTGTTGCAGGAAATGGCAAGCAGGTTCAGCAAGCTGTGCTATCTCATTGGTCAACATGGAGCTTCTTTAAGTAGCTTTCTTCATGGAGTAAAAGAAGCCAGGAGCTTGGCCATCCTGAAGCATTCCAGTCTCTTTTTGGATAGTTACACTGAGCAAGTATCCAATTCCCTCTCATCTTGAGTCTCTGCAGGCTTAATCTACTGACTGCAACAAGCCCTGAGTTAAGGGAAAGTAGGTCATAAGGAAAGCTATGTAACTGTTGTGTTGTTGTGATGTAGAAACATATGGAGAGTTTTACACAAATGGATTCATTTTGTAGTGAGATGTATTTCCAAGTCTTCACCAGTGGAGCACATGAACAGCATCACCTTCCTTTGTGTAAAACTCTGGGTACAGACTCTTCCTTGGTTGCTGCCTGTAAGCCTAAATATTCATCACTTATTGAGGATCTCAGTAGTATAATGTGATAGACTTTCCATTAGGCTGCTAATTAAAGCTACCTTTGGGAGTTTATTGAGGTTACAAAATGCTATTTCAGTAGTCATTAGATAAGGATTGTCTTCCAGAAGAAAATTCTTCATACCTGCTGAACAGCTGCCATTACACCTGTCACTCAGAAGCTGGAACTGCTTTAATACTCAGAATCTAAGTCTGCATTTTCCTGGTTATTGTTTTTATCGGTTTAATGCTTTTGGGAGAGATCTATGCAGTCAACCTGTTTTCTGTCTTTCCCATTGGTAACTTCTAGTTTCTGGACAATTTTATTTAAAGGTGACAGAAGTCTCATCATACTTAATACCTACAGGTTTTTCTGATAAATAATGGCTTAAAAGAAAGTCTAAAAGTGTTGTATCTGAATGTAGCCTTGGTTACCAGATATCTGAAAGTATCTAAGAAAACAAAATTTTGAGATTATCAGCTTTAGTTATGCAGTAGTTGTCAACTTCATTATGCAGTAGTAGTTTGAAGGGACAACTAGTTGCACTTTCTTTGAACACAAGGCACAACTGATAACATTTTTGCCAGGACAGTGATGAACTTTTGCTGTACCACTCTCTAAGAAGTTTCCATCTCTGTTTATCATATAGATCGTTCATAGTTCTACATATGTATTTTCTCATGTTCTTACTTAGCCTTCAGCTTGAAATTTTCTTGTAACCTGATTTTTAAAATTGGTGCTCATTACTCAGAATAGAAGGTTTTAATTTCTTCTTCCCCAAAGACTGAAGTATCTAATCTCTATTCTCATACTGCATGTCTTCTGCTCGCTCCCTATTGCTTATATGTTTTTATGTGTATGACATCAAAACCTCAGAGTTACACTATGAGCATCTTTCAAAGATCAGTCAGGCAACACAAGTATAATCTGTTAAATGGGCTGAGCAGAGACCTCTTTCCTTGGAGAAAGGTGGTTTTGTTTGTTGATTCTTTGTTTTTTTATGATGATGGGGAGAAGCCATAGATGGAATGTTGAGTAGCAGGAAAAGAGAAAAATCCTCTCTTGAAATTGCCATCTTGACTATAATTAGAAGCTAGCAGTACTAAATGGTTGAAACAGGTGTTTGAACAGGTGGTATGTCCCCAAATCTGAGAGAAACAAAAATAAAATTAAAGTAAGCCCTCTGCATTGTTCTAATGGCAGAGAAATGTGTAGTGATGCATGTTCACTGCTCTTGTGGAAGGTGAATGCCAGGTGTTCAATAACACTGAGTGTTGCTCAAGTGCTACATAATTTCTGTAGTAAAAGATATTACAGACCTCATTATAAACGCTTAGACATTGCAACAGTTGCTACTTTCTGAGACGTTTTCATTTTGTAACTGAAGATTTTTTTTCCCCTTTATTAGGTATTGTACTTCAGTAACAAACTTCCTTGTAATGGGAGGATTTACAGTCCTTGCAAAGCCAGCAATGTAAGCAAACCTTCACCATTTTTTGGGTATCTTTATCAATTAGCAAAGAACTGTAAAGAATGGAGAGTGCATGTGTGTAGTAATGACTACACAGAGGCTTGGTCTCTACATACTTGAGTACACTTATTCCTTTCCCTTCAGGTAAAGAGAAAGTTACCTCCTCCTAACTGTGATAAAAATTTAGGTTAAAATGCTACTGAGTTTAGTTAGTTCATCTTGAAGGTGGAGAAAGGAGGAAGAAAGCTTGTTATTGGAAATTCCTTTGAAGAAACATAGAGTTCAGATAATGATTTTTTTGAAAGCTTTAGGTAAATGAGGTTAAATGTTCATCATTATTCAGCGTTACTGTTTATTCTTTCAAATACTGATGTCAAGAATATACCAAAGAGAATTATCTACAGTAGATAATGTGAATTCACTTTCATTTGAATTCTTTAAGTTTATGGAAGTGCTTTAAAATAATGCAAAGACAAGATTTCTGCATGTGCATCTTCTCTGCCTCTCAAGGTTTCTTAGCTCTTTTTCATGCATAGATGCTGTAAATGTAAGGAAGGAATTGTATTTTAAGGCATGAGACAGTAAAGTTGAGGTTTCTAGATCATAAAGCTTTTTTCTCATTTCTATAGAGTATTTTTCTCTAGGAAATAAAGTAATGACACTGGATCTCTCACCCTAGTGCTCTGAAGAAGTTACACTGGGGGTAATTTTTAATTTGTCTGTGGCTTCACAGATTCTGTAATCTGGGAATAAGTCCTTTAATGTTTATGGAGTGCTTTGAATGCAGTGTAAATTATGGTTCTAGAAGTTCTTGCAAACGCAGGTACCTAGGACAAAGAACATTCTGCTCTTGAGGACCAATGCCAAAGTCTAAATACAGAATCCCCCTGCAGAGAGACACTAAGAATTATTTTTCATTGGTCAGGATTTTTAGGGTGACTTAGAGGAAATCTTAGTTCAAGTATAAGCTTGTTTATAACTCATACTGAAATCTCCCATGCTGAATTCATCACATCAGTTGTCACTGTTGGGTGTCACAGCTTCTCCTACTGCAACCAGGGTCTCATTAGGTAAAAAACACTTCAGGGAAGAGATGCTGTGCAAATTTTGTCCCGCTCCTTGCAAAGGAAAGCTAAGAATAGCTTTGCTGCTAATGATGAATTTCCCCCCACTCCTTCCCTGGGGGTACTGTCTTAAGTATGTGGTTAAGGGGGTCAGCCCATCTTTTATGGATGTTCTGCAGCATGAGTGCGTTAGATGTAGTTGTGACTTGAAGAAAAGCGCCAGCTTCAATGGAAGTCTCCGTAGCTGGCGGGTTTTTGAGCATATCCTCTAAAAGAGTAGACAAGCTGTAGTGAGTGTTATCTGTTATTGTTTGGTGCTTTTCAACAGAGAAACCTCCATGTGAGGATCTCGAAATTATAAATAGCGAGCTGTCCAGAGGCATAAATTTAAAATTTGGAAAAACAGTCTTTTCTCTAAAGAAGACTTTATTCCTAAGGCTTATTCGGTATCAGAGTTCTTAAATACTGCTAGCAGACCTGGACAAGGTACAGTATTTTGTGTGGGATGGCATCTCGCTAATTGTGTAGCATTCTTAGGGAGCCTGCTGTAAACTCTGATGTGTTCTGCTGTCCCTGGGGCCTGCTCTCTCAGCCTCACCTGATTTCTTGCAGCTTGTGCTTTAAATATTTCCCAGCTGGATGTGTTTCAGAGCAAGTGTCCTATGTGCCAGCACCAGTGAGCACACACATACAGTGAAGGAGAGGGAAAATAGGTGTGCTTTCCTTTTGATGAAGAAATCCTGGGTTGGTGCGCTAACATACTGTCTTCAGAATCATTTCCCTCTTCTTCTCTGAGCTAGATTAGTTCTCCCTCTTGGAAATCAGACTGAGGATTGAACAGATTTCCTGCCTTTTGCTGAGGTAGGATGTAAGTTTTGTAGTTAGGGGGAGAACTGGTCACCTGCCTTGAGCAACAGCAGGGGGAAGAAATTATTTCAGTACATTTAGGGAAGTGCACCAGCACAAAGTTAAGATTCCTTCAGGCCTTCTTGTATAAATCAAGTGTTAGAAACTTACCACTCTAAAAGCAATGAGGAAGTCTTTCCACCTGCTTGTTCTTTACTAATCAAGTGGTAAAGAGGAAAAAGGCAATTGATTGGTTACACTCCAAGTGAGCAACATAGTCCACTTCCTTCAGCCAGTTTGATGGCTGGGCATATGAAATTAGAAGTAAAAAACAAGTCTTGTGTTGCAGTTTTAGCTACATGTCTTTACTGCTGTACTTACTCAAACTAAATTGTGAATAGATGAATAAGCAGCATGCATTTGCCCTTATAATTTTTATTGGTTTATGATAATCCAAAAAGGAGTGATCTGGGCTCATTTACATAAAAAAATCACTGATGTCTTAATGTCTTTTTCTTCTCTTGTCCCTCTGTTCCCCAATGGTCCCATCATTTAGAGACTTCTTGAGTAAAAACCAGGAGCTGTTACAGAAACTGTCTGAGAAGAATGAGGAAAACCTCCAGCTAGTGGAAGTTTTGAATGCTCTGTTTTTCATGCCATTTGGACGACTTCATAGTTATGCCAGAACTTTGCTAAAGCTTGCCACGTGTTTTGAAGTGGTAGGATGGCTTTTCTATCTATAGTTCAATAAATAAACACGTGAAACTTATAGCTTGGAAGTAACTGTGTGAAGCAAATGCCAGGTAATTAGAAACAGCTTATTCCTCAGAGGAGCTACTTCAAACTTGTATTTGCTGCAGGGAAGATCTTGTAGATTTATTTGCATAATCTTACACCACCAGCACAGAACACGTGACAGGTAGAAACTTGTTACCCTGCCAGAGCTTGTTTGTGTGCCTGGTGCTTAATTGCAAATATACTGTTTTGATGTTTGCCTGTTGCTTTTCAGTTTCATCTGGCATCGTTGCTGTAGCTACCCCTGGCTGTAATACTTTACTAAAAACACTACATATATATTAGGTAGACTTTTACCACCCATTTAGATGTATATAATTACTTTGTTTTTAAATAAAAGATGACTAAACAGGAACAGTAACTACTTATACATTTAGCCCAATATAGTAATTTAGAACATTGTTCCTGCATTTAAGAGCACTACTTCTGGTATACCTTGTTAAGCTGCAAGAAAGTAGATCATCTAATTGGATATTAATCATTCTCCTTGTAACATTCAGGGGCCTTCATGTGATTTTTAAAAACTTATCAGCACACCAGCAGAACATGTGACCAAGAAAATAATTCGGTCTGCTCTGTTTGTTACCCAGACCAACTGTCATGCACTCAGTGCTGATTTAATAAAATGAGCAGTTGTATTGCAGCTTGGTTGGTGGTGTTGGTGCAGGGGTTCAGAAACGTCCTCAGTTCTGTCTTACCCTGTGCCCTACAGGCATCTCCCGAATACCAGAAGCTGCAGGATTCTAGTTCATGTTATGAGAGCCTTGCTGTCCATCTTAGCAGAAAAATGAAAGAAGCAGAATACACCCTTGGCTTCTGGAAGACCTTCCCTGGGAAAATGACGGTATGGTAGTGATTGCCAGTCCATTAGCAGCTTGAATCTCTTGCTCTTAGTGCCTGTGTCTATTACTGATGCTGCTGTCCCAGTTGCACTTGCTGTTTTTTCCAGCTGGTGTTGCTGTAGTACTGTTTACTTTAGAAAGGTTGGGCCTTTACAGTGAAAGACCAAAGCACTGAGCTGAAGTCACAGTGAGAAGTGGGATTGTGTTGTTTTGCTTTTGACCCCACCTGTAGGACTCCTTGCGGAAGCCAGAGCGGCGTTTGATCTGTGAGAGCAGCAATCGGGGCTTGTCCCTGCAGCATGCGGGAAGGTTCTCTGTGAACTGGTTCATCCTCTTCAATGATGCTCTGGTACATGCTCAGGTGAGCCAGCTTGCAGCCAGGAATAAAACCTCTTCTCTGCTTCAAACAACATTACGTATTTTTCATACAGTGAAGTTTTGGTGGTGTAAAAATGAATCTGAAATTACATGATTTTTAACACTTGATTGCATTGCCCTGTGGCTGGCGTAGTTTCTGTTGGCTGTTCCTTGAACAAAGTGGTAGAAATTTCTATGAGAGTCCTTAATGCTCAGTTTTTCCTAGTTCTCAAACACAGGGAAAAAAGAAACCATTTGGAAAAAAAATGGGGCCGGGTTAATGGGTCAGTAATGATGATGTTTCCCTTCTCCTTTCATACAGTTCTCAACACACCATATTTTTCCCTTGTCCACACTGTGGGTAGAAGCTCTTTCAGAAGAAGCTGGTAATGTGTGAGTATTCTTGCTAGTGATGCTGAAATAATCTGATATTTTGGGAAAGAAGATGAGCGTTTTGTAACCAATTATTGTGAACTTGGAATGGAATAGAGTGACTGCAGCCACGTCTACCCTTTCTTCTTGTTTCAGAAAATGTATTTCTAGGTCTTCAAAATAGTTGTGTAAACATCAGAAAGAATAAGGTGGTCGAGAGGGAAGCAAGTCTTCTTTGCTGTATCTTATTTTTATTGCTAACTTAAAGGGAATGCTAGCTGGGGTAGGGAAGAGAAGATACAATATCACTGTTCTAAGAAACCTTGGGGTTTCAGGATGGAATTTCACAGATTAAAATACTTTTCCCCCATGTAGGAATGGGTTGAAGATTACAACACCTGAAGAACAATTTGTTCTTGTTTCTTCAACACCACAGGAGAAGGTGCGCATTTCTACAAATTTGACACAGCTTTGGTGATACAAATTAGGCTTTTTCCCCTACTGTGAAACCAAATTGGAGAAGGATTGCCTGAGTATTCCCCAAGAATGAAGTGTTTCTGCAGCTGAGTGTGCAGCCTGGCTGTACACGGTGCCCGAGTGTAGTGGTGTTGCAGTGCACAGCCCTGTGCTGAGCAGTGCCAGGGACGTGATTGTGCTTGCTGTGAACGGTGAGAGCTGGTGCAAAGACAGGTGTTAGCTAATTTCTGTGATGAAACTCTTTCTGTTGCAGACCAAGTGGCTGAGGGCAATAAGTCAAGCAGTGGATCAGGCCCTTAGAGGGACTTCTGACATGATTCTGTATGGAGCTGGTGGGAATGTGCCAAGACAGGAACCTCCTATTTCTCGCAGTGCCAAATACACCTTCTACAAGGACCCTCGATTCAAGGATGCTGTTTATGATGGGAGGTGGCTTTCGGGAAAGCCCCATGGAAGGTAAATGCATTGGAGCTGTTGAAACCAAGATAAAGAGGGTTGCTGTAACAATAAGTAGGCTCACTCACAGAAGGTATTTGGAAAGTGCAAAGTGAATTGATTATCTTAAACATTTTCATGGGTTTGTATTTTCCTCCAGAGGGATCCTAAAATGGGCAGATGGACGAATGTACTCTGGGACTTTCCGGACTGGGCTGGAGGATGGGTAAGATATTCTAACTACTTGTGGAGCCAGGCAAGAAATACTTTTTGTTGTTGGAGAAAACAATAAAACCTTTTTCAATTAAAGGTTTTGCAGTGAGTCTTACTGACCTTCCTTACAACATAGTGATGCATCTTCTCTTGTGTTTTCTTTGCTATATATCTGGTAGAGCAAAGGTTTAGTAATTTAGCAAAGAGACAAAACTTTGAATTGAGACTTCAGGGTTTGCGTGAAAACTAATGAGAGCGTGTGATCGTGATGATGAAGATAACTAGTGCAGAGGAGACTGAAAGCAGGCTGAATGGAAGGTCTGGACATTATCATGTTATCTGCTGAAACAAATAGAACCACTTGAAAATAACTTACTGTATTATACAGCATTGAATTAATCTGTGGATGTCATTGCTAAGAATCTGCTTAGAGCACTGTTGAGGCTGAGAGATTAACTTATTTCCAAAGGCATTTTGATACGCATCTTGTGGGCAGACATGTCTACTGGGCAGGATAAAAATATATGAGGGAGTTGGCTTCCAGATGTATTTTCAAAATATTGGGTTGGAGGGGAAATTGAAACGGGGTCTGACTGCAGACAGCTTTTTAAAATTCCTCTTGGCTATTGGTATAATGTCAAACTATAAAACAAGATTAGAGCTTGGGTCATTTGTAACTAAGTGTAACTAATCCTGGAGATTTTAGGGTTGTTAGAGATCGAAATACAGCAAACAAGTTCCAACCAGAAATAAATGGATATTAGTATTTAGCTGTAATTGTTGAAATTATCAAATCAAAAGAGAGGGTTTATATTTGTATTTCAGTATGCATGTTATAGTCTCAGCACTTAACAGCAGTGTCTTGTTAGGTGGACATGCACTCAGGACAACCTTCAGAACTGGATTTTGATCTCCTCAGGAGATAAAAATCAATAAATATAGTTGTGTATCTCATTCTTTTCAGGCGTACTGAAATTGTGAATAATTCCTTGTCACTGAGCATAACTGGAAGCTAGCTTCTTTTGAAAAAATCTTTTCTGTAGCAATACATGTCCTCATCTTTCTCTGGAATAGAGTGCACTTGAACTATTGAGAGCTGAAGAAAATAACAAAGGTAGAAACAGTCTTAAAATTTAAAAAGACTCATAGCCTGAGAAAAATGCTGCAGTGTGCCTGTGAGAGCAGTATTTGTATGGACTAAGTTGACCTAGCAATGCTGGAATTCTTGCTTTATTGTATAAGAAATATAATTTGTGACTGCTGTAGTTAGAGATGCACAAAAATGAGAGAGAGCATTCTGATTTCAGAATGGCTCTGTGGTGTGTGTCTGCTCTGTTAATGAAATGTGTTGGTGTTACAGCTGCTTGTGTTCCATCTCTGCACTGGCAGGTATGGTGAATACAGAGTGCCTAACAAAGCACTGAATAAAGAGGACCATTACGTGGGATACTGGAAGGAAGGCAAAATGTGTGGGCATGGAGTGTACAGGTAACTTGTGGCATTTGTGCTGCTGTCACTGCACAGCTGCAGGAGAGCAGGGCTGATGCTCTGACCAAGCCTCTGTGTGTAGCTTTCCTACATTGCAGATCAGTGGTCCTAGTTAGTGTGGCTTTTCTGCTTTGATCACAATGTAACTTGTACAGTGGTCTGTTATTAATGTCTGCTCTAATGTTGCTGCCACCTTGCAGTAAGAAAGGTTTCTTTATTCTGAGAGATAAATATAACCTCCAGTGGCCTTGCTTGTTAGGCAGAGAGTGGCTTTAAAACAACAAAGCATCCAAAAACTTGTATTAAAGGATCGCTTTTATCCTAAATGTACTTTAATTGTAGTTGCTGCTTGGTGTGGTTAGAGTGAAATTCCTAGAAGGAAAAAGAGAGGGTTTATCTGTTTGGGGGGAACACCCAAAAAGCAAAATCAATCAAAAACTCCAAACCAGCCCCCCAACAGAGCAGTAGATGATAGGACTCTTACTTGTTCTTGTGTTGTTGTTGCTGTTCCAGCTACGCTACTGGTGAGGTGTATGAGGGGTGTTTTCAGGATAACATGCGGCACGGGCACGGGCTGCTGCGCAGTGGAAAGCTGACCTCTTCTTCTCCCAGTATGTTCATTGGACAGTGGATAATGGACAAGAAGAGTGGTTATGGAGTTTTTGATGATATCACAAGGTAATGCTTCCACAAATCCTTGAAACTCAGGTATGACATGCAATTGCAAAAAGAATAGGAAAGGATTTGATTTGTTAGTGCCAGTAGCAGCGTATGTCTCTTTTTTTATTCTTTATTGCTGGGCTTTCTGGGTTGATGGTATAAAGAAATGGGTGTAGGAGCTGCTTTTTGGTGCTGCTTCTGGAGTGAATAGTGGAGGGATTGCAATGTTTTTTTCTGTCCCACTCCTGCCTGAAAACTAGCTCTGAATATGGTGTCTTACTGAGGTGTTGTGTTGTGCATGTGCTGAAAGTGTTAAAAATTCATGTGAGGAGTATTCTTTCATCTCAGGCCTATGAGTCTGGGTTGTTCAGTGGCAGATAATGGTGCCCATGAATTTCAGCTCACACTCAGGTTTTCCATTGGCTTATTCTGCAGTGGAGGGAAGATGCTTCCTCTCAGGGCAGATTACTGAAATGATGGTCTCAGAGACTAAATATGTGCAGTAAATGAACCCTGAGCACACATCAATATAGTGTCTCTTTCAGTCACCAATTTATTGGTTGTTTTTCAGGGAAGAGCTTCTGGTGAAAGCCCAAAGAACTGTTGTTGTTTTAACTGAGTGCCCACTTCAAAAGCCAAGCAGGCAAAAGTCTAGAGTGTGGAGGGGGGATGTTTTTCTGAAACAGAGCTGTTATAACATCTCTAGGTATTTCCTGATGTCAGTTTTGCATTTAGTCTTGCTCAGGGGTGGTGGTTGTTCTTAGACTGTAGTGCCAAGATGTATCTGCATACTTTCTTTAGTCATTTATTTACCTAGGATAAATAGATACCAGCTTTTCTTGCAAATTCTCTCACCTCCAGAATTTGTAAATGCAGTGTTAGTTCATGGTGAAGGAGGAGTGTGGCGTTTGCTTTTCACTCCAGAGCTACTCAAACATGCCCTGATGTAGTTTTGTTTCTGGTCTCGGGGAGGTAATCTGTCTATCTTTGTTGTCATCAGGATTTGTTTTCTGCACTTATTCTGCAAAACAGACCAACAAGGAATAGCTGCAGACACTCTTTATTGCCTGCTGTCATTGTTGTAAAACAATTATTTAAACAAGTTTTAGATCTGTTTTAGATCATCAGCTTGCTTGGATATAGCAAATTTGAAATGTGAACTAGGAAAGAAAGTTCACTCTAATAACTCAAAAAGAGTTGGTATTTCTATGGAGCTGGTGAAACAAGACTGACAGACCCAAAGCAAGTGCTCTACGACCGTCTTCTGATGATTTCTGTAGTGGTCAAATGTGGTTGTAAAGCCAAAGAAAGTACATTTCTAGTCTATCTAGACTCTGTTTTTCCTACTTCATTTTTCTTCAGAGGAGAGAAGTACATGGGAATGTGGCAAGATGATCTTTGCCAAGGCAATGGTGTTGTGGTTACTCAGTTTGGACTGTACTACGAAGGAGCCTTCAGCACCAACAAAATGATGGTGAGTTGGACACCAGACCCTGGACTTAGGGACTTCTCTAAGTGTGGCGGCTTTCTGAGGCAGATAAATGTGTGTTAGGCTGTGGAAACCTTTTGTTCTTCTAATCTATTGTCCATTCTTTTAGAATTTACTTTATTATCCCTGTGCTGTTTTACCTAGGACTACTTCAGAAAGAGCTTAAAAATTACTATTTGCTAAGAATTAATAACAGATTTTCTAAAGCACATCTTTAGATCTGTGGTGTGACCTTCTGTTATAATTAGTGCTTTGTGTTCTTTGATTCTTTTTGTAGGGGACTGGAATTCTGCTTTCTGAGGATGATACAGTCTATGAGGGGGAATTTTCAGATAACTGGACTCTGAGTGGAAAGGTTGGTATTACAGTTGTCACTTGTATACTGTTACCATCTAAGAAAATAAAAGGTAATTTCATTCCCAATAGATTTTAGTTAAGTTTTTTAATTATCTTTTCTCAAGGGAACACTGACCTTGCCAAATGGAGATTACATTGAAGGTCTCTTCAGTGGAGAGTGGGGATCTGGAATAAAAATCACAGGAACCTATTTCAAACCTAGTTTATATGAGAATGAGAAGGACAAGCCTAAAGCACTGTGAGTGTTGAATAATAAATAATTTCTTATATGGTTCAGTAATATTTAGGAACAGAACGTTTGTCTTTTTTCAAAGACCAGTCAAAAATACTTCCAAGGAAACAGCGAGGTTTTGAAAACATTTTTCCTCTTTCTTGCTGCTCAGGAAATAAGATAAACATATTTTAATAGTTGTTCTTGCTTTAATTACTACTTGACTATGCAGATAGTGGCATGAAATTACAGGACAGCTGATGTGCTGCTACTGAGCTCTAGCAGTCTCAGATTTTTTTGTTTATATTGGAACAGACTTATAGAACCTGAGTTCAGAGCTGCTGCTGACTTTTGAGCTCCTGAGAAAGACAAAGTTCCATTAGAGCAGTTAAGTTAATCACAGACCTCTCTGCCTTCTACCAGTTACTTTGTTAGCAACTTAATGAATTAAGTTGGTCATTTAATATGCCAGTGGGGATATATATTTGGGTAGGATTGACTGGATCCTCCACCTCTTCCAAACAGTGTGTAAGAAAATAGAAAGTTGTTGATTTGCAAAAGAGCGTTTTAATACCTCAGCAAAGATGACTTTGAAAAGTATCCTTAAACCCCTCTGTATAGCAGATGCATTAGGGCAGTTTGCTTCATTATTTCTGGGGGAAAACACACCAAAACCTGTTGAAGTTCTAACTGATAAATCTTTGAGTAGAAGAAACCTAAGTAAAGAGTTGATGGTGAGATGTTGGTATGTGGTAGCACCATGTAATGGTTTAGCAATTGCTGTATGGGATTCAGTATCTTGGAAGTGTGCTCTGAAATTTCAGATTAAAATTGGAAACACAGCTCTAATATTTTTGCACTGATTACTTCTCAGTTGGCTTCCTGAAGCTTTCTCTGGTAATTTCTTTTGACAGTGCTGACACCTACAACAGCATGCAAGTTAAGCAGGGCCTCCCTGCTGAACTGAACACTTGCAGCCTTTGCAGCTGTCTGCTTTTTACCCCAGTAGGGAGTCCATGAATAAATGTATGTACATATTTTTGAGGATTGCTTGTGAAATAAGGGTTTCATCTACCCTCTCCTGACTGTCTTCAAGTTGAAAATCTACTGGTATAATTTCTGAAAAGGCTTAGAGCCTACTTTTTCTGCTTTGTGAAACTGGCAGCATGGGGAAAATACCTGTGTTGCTAGTTCTCATCTCAAATGTGCTGGAAGAAATACTAATGAAAGGTCTGACAATTTCTGACACTTGATTTAAATCAAGATAGAACTGTTAACCCTGAGAGCAATTATTTGTTTTGAGAAAGATTTTCAAAGCCCTAAATTTCATTATATGTCTGAGATATCTTTATCTATATACAGGGGAAGAAGAGCTCTTGGTTTTCTTTTGCCTGTAGATGATCCCTGAGCATTGTCTGGCAGTGAGTGAAACGATGCCTGAGCTGGTTTTGCTCTCTGTCAGCACATCCCTAACACGTTATGCAACATCATCTGTAGCTACTGCTTCAGGGTCAGAAGCTGTGTCCCCGTCCTTAGTATTTATGTGGGTAGCTGTGCTAGTTGTACACTCCAGGACAGTGAGATACATGGGACTTGCTTGTGCTGTGTCCTTGCTACATGAATGTGTCCTGAGACTTCTGAATGAATACCAGTAGTGAAGATAAGCACCAGCCCTTTGTTGTACTGCTTCCTAGAAGGCTGCAAGAAAGAGTAAAACTAACAAAGTTCATAGCTGTTCTCTCTTGTAGGTGTTAGTAGTAGGCTCTAACTTAATTCTTAGTGTTAAAACTTGGTTCACAGTAGGGACTGTTAAGTCTGTCAGCTTTTGGTAAAACAGTGTGAGAGATGACTGACATTAGCCATGGCTGGTTTTCAAGCTGAATGTGTTGTTTCGTTGCTATTTGGTTTTAACAGACCCACTGGTCATTTTGTTAGGCGGAAACTTGGGATCCTGGCAGTGTCCCCTGATGAGAAATGGAAAGCGGTATTTGAAGAATGCTGGAACCAGCTTGGTTGTGAGAGCCCTGGCCAGGGGGACAGATGGAAGGCTTGGGACAACATTGCAGTGGCTCTGACCACCAACCGACGGCAGCACAAAGACAGGTTGGCTCCTAGCGAATGTGTCAGCAAGCAAAACATGATGGAGAAGGAAACTGCAATTGCACTCAGCTCGGAACTGCAAAGTTCTAGTTTTTAGTTTTAGTTAAAACAACAGCAAATCCCAAACAAAATCATAACCTTTACTGCTGGGCACTACAAACCCTTTCAGGAACACACTGGTGTTTATTACTAGTTGAGTTGTTAATGTTAGGGTTTTTTTCCTCATGGTGTGTCTCATCCTATACAATGTTTGTCTTTTTAAACTGCAGCCCGGAATTACTGACCCGCTCACATACTCAGACACTGGAAAGTTTGGAGTTCATTCCACAACACATTGGTGCCTTCACCCTGGAAAAATATGAAAATATAAAAAAATATTTGATAAAGGTATTGTGGCTAAAATGCTCACACAATAAGGCATGGCAGTGCATGACATCAAACTCACTTTGTAATAGCTTTCCTAATTACTCCCATATTTGCACTTTTGTAATCCATAGTTCATGCTTGCTCATCGCTTACTCATCATGACTTAATATATTGTTGAATACCTAATGAATGATCTCTTAAAGTCTCTTTCTGTTCAGTTACTGTTTTCATTCTTTAATGTTGGATCCCAGCAAAGCATCTTGAAATACTTGATGATTTCAAGAGTATTGGACAGATGATTAGTTCAAGTAGGAGCACAAGTTCTTGTACTGTCTTGACTCCTATAAATAGTGTTTAGCTGACATAGAAATTTTATAATCCAAATGGTAATTTGTTAAATATAGCTCATTTTTGAGATATTTGTAATATTTTTTTTAGAAACCTGTTTTTGGAGCTCTCACCCATGTCTCTTGGATTCAATTTTTTTAAACTTGTCTGCCATTGACCTATCTGATTGGCCCAATAATATCCTTTGTCTCAGGCTTGTGATACTCCTCTCCATCCTTTGGGCAAGCTGGTGGAAACACTGGTGGCCGTCTACAGGATGACCTATGTTGGAGTAGGAGCAAATCGGCGACTGCTGCAGGAGGCTGTAAGAGAGATCAAGTCCTACCTCAAACGCATCTTCCAGCTGGTCAGGTAACGAGACTCATTTCCAAGCCAAACTACTGCTGAATTCATAAAAGCTGTACTGTGCACTGGAGCTGTTGGGTGTTGTACAGTTCAAAAGTGCTGGCATTGTTACTTGATTTTGGGGGTTGCTTGTATTTTCCTAATTTTTTTAAGGAGTCGTGAATATTTTGTCAAAAATGGAAAACCTAAACTCTTTACACCTAGTGTGTTGCATCCCACATTGTACTTCAAAGTGTTGCTGTAAGCAGCTCACCTGGAATAATGGATTTAGAATTTAGTGTCTGTGGATATCGGTGCTGTGCAAAGGCAGTGTTCCCAGGGTATAGAACACTAGTGAGGATAGGGAATCCCAGTGTATTCTCACCAATATGGTGTTAAAGTTCTTACCAATGTGGATGAACAACCTTTCTATGAATCTTACGAATCTTCCTGGCTTAGATTCTTGAGAATAATTACAGCTTTAATTGTGTCCTTCCAATCTGAAAGCAGAAATACTCCAAATTATTAACAATTAAAAGCCTTGTCTGGAGGGAAGTGATGTTAATGTAGGAAAGGTGTCCTTGGTATTGGAGGGGTTGGCCTTCCTAAGTTTTCTTCCAGGGAGCTGGTACTGTATGTGTGTTAGCTGTGCTGTCTTGGCCTACCATTTATTATTTCTGCTGACCTTTTTCTCTCCGGTCTTTCCTTGGTGCTGAGATATGTGGAGATGTGTTGACCTGAGCTCAAATGCTGTTATGTGTGTTGCCATTTAGGTTCTTGTTTCCTGATCTCCCGGAAGAGGGCAGCACAATTCCATTTCTGGCAACAGAGCCAAAAGGAAGGCGATCGTTCTGCAGTGCAAAATGTGATTCCAGATCAGAATCTCCTGAGCCAGGGTACATAAAGGAAAAATGAATAAAAACTAATGAAGCCTTTGTTTTATTTGTTGCATTTTTTTTCTTGGGTGGGGGAAGAAAGATAAACAATATTCAACTGATGGATCTAATCAGTGGGTTTTTTCCCCTTTGGTGCTGATGATAGATTCTGATAAGCAAACTTCCATGTTATGGTTGTAAAAAGCATTTCATGCTTGTCCATGCAGTGGTTCTTTGCTTAAAATAAAATTTGCTTTTGTTTGTTATGGGTAAGCCAAGTTAAGGCCTGGGCTTCAGAAAAGTATTTGGGATAAGAGCACTGGAGGTTACTTACGATCTTTTCTTATCAGAGTTGCTATTTGATGGATTTGTACTTTTTTTTTTTTTTTCTCTTATCCCTCATAGAATAGGCTCATGCTACGTGAAAGATTTGTTGTAATGATTTTCATTCAATTTTTATAGATAATTAGTTTTTTTATGTCTTCCTCTGCAAACCACCACCTCTATTTTTTTGTTGCAGCTATGTGGTAACCAGTTTTGGCTTGCTGCTCCCTGTTTTACTGCCTCGCCTCTATCCCCCTCTGTTTATGTTGTATGCCTTGGACAATGAGCGGGAGGAGGACGTTTACTGGGAATGCGTTTTACGTCTAAACAAACAAACTGATCTGGCTCTTCTCAGCTTTCTTGGAGTGCAAGCGTGAGTTTGCTACAATAAAACAGAAACTGGAACAGGTTATGGCATGTAATTAGATAAAGCAACTAAAACCAAGCCCCAATTTTCATAAGTATTTTATCTGATTTAAATGCATTTAAACATGTTTTCAGTCTAGTTAGAAGGGTTGAAAGAGTGAATCAAACTTCTTCCAAAGTGGGGAGGTGGGAGGGATGGGAAGGAGGTAAAGATTGAGATTGCTGCATAAGCAGAGTGAGACATTTCAAATTAGACAGTTTTCTGGGTACCTGTGGAAGGTGTAGCTGATCGTGTAGGAAGGGCTGTTGTGCCTCAGAACATGGCGATTTCATTCCTGTAATGTGAAAAATACTTGAAGACTCTGTTCTTTCAGTGAACTATGTTGGGTTTCTTACAGGAAATTTTGGCCAGGAACTGTATCCATCCTTGGAGAGAGTAGAAAGGTATGTTCATCGAGCCTTATTTGTATGTTATGCCCAGTGCTTCTTTCAAGAAGCTGAAATCATCAACGTGGTCAAAGAATTTTTGGCCAGGCTTTTTGCTTAAGATATGCCGTGTTATCATATTTCCCTTAAGTTTGCCTACTGTTTAAATGCTATGGTGATGATTTAGCAGGGGCACTGGACTAGGTGATGTCCAGAGGTCCCTTCCAGCCCCAGCCATTCTGTGATTTCTTACAGTGGCCAGCAGTCCAGCTTTGTCACTCACTGACTGACTTGGTAATGAATTCAAGAGACCTTTGCTTGGTCTTCAGTTATGGATGTGTGAGAATAAACATCTAGCAAGGAGGTTTCCGAGCTGCTTAATTAAGAGGGTTATATCATTATATACTTTACTGATTAGAAAAAATGTATAGTTTACAGTCTTAATCATTATCTTGTTGAAAGAGGCTCAACACTGAACAGTGAGGATGCTGAACCTGCCTGATAAATCTTACCATGATTACACAGGTATCATCAAACACAAAGGACGCCTGCTTTGCCTCTGCTGTTGAATGTTTACAGCAAATCAGGTAATTCTCTGCAATTTGTCTTTCAGTGTTTTACTGTTCCTGCTAGAGTAGTGTCTGGTTTACTTGACTGGGATCCTTAACACATCACCCTTTTTTGTTCACCTTTGTAAGAGAAGTCACTAAGACATTTTCCAGTTCTGAGTTAATTGCAATTTCTCCTGCTGGGGGATGAAGTGTTGCCTCATAAACGTGACTGAAAGGTGTCCGTGGGGAACCCTTTAGAATCAAAGGCATGAGGATGTCTATCAAATACACATGTGAATATCCAAACAGCTGTGGTAAAGTGACCTGAGCATGGGAGGCTTTCCTGTGTCTGTTATGCAAGAATTTAAGAAATTAGGAAATGAGAAATATTTTAGAAAGGAATTTTTCCCTTTTTACCACTATATTAAAACACCATTAAAGCGTGAAGAGAGTCTCACTTGCAGTAGTGTGCCTTGGTGTGGTGATTGTAACCTGTGTACTGTGCAGCCTTGGCAGCCCTGGCTGCTGCAGTGTCAATGTCTGACTGATCTCCATGGCACAGGGAGGGCCATGCTGGCCAGCAAACCCTTCCTGGTTTAGAGACAGATCTCTCACTGCTTACTGTTTCCCTGGTTTGCTTTTCCTCTTCAAATAGTACCACATTTACCCCAGCTGACAAGTTGAAGGTGATCCAGCAGACTTTTGAAGAGATCTCCCAGAGTGTACTTGAGACCCTTCAGGAAGATTTTCTGTGGTCCATGGATGACTTATTTCCTGTTTTTCTCTATGTGGTGCTACGAGCCAGGTAGGCACTAAGGGTGGCATCAGGCATAAGCTGAGCACAGGCAGTACAAGTATTTCTGTGTTAAACGCTCCTGCTGCTTGTTATAGGAACTGTTTGCTTTGGCCTGAAAAAGTCTTCAACAGTTTATTGTGAATAGGCCCTGAATTCAGAATTAAGAAACATTATACTGGCCACTTTTGTTCCCATGTTCACTTTCCCACTCTCACATGTGGCAGGATAAGGAATTTGGGGTCTGAGGTGCACTTAATCGAAGACCTGATGGATCCCTATCTCCAGCATGGGGAGCAAGGCATCATGTTCACTACCTTGAAGGTATGAAAATTATTCACAGTTATTAAAGGCTTTCTTTGGAAATAATCAGCATAATTATAACCAAATTTAGCAATGAAGATCAGCTTAGGACAATTATATGAACATCAGGCTATAATTTCTTTGACTTGAACTGAATTTTTTTTTTACTAGGGTAGGCAAGGAAATTTAAAGTAGTGCTTTGGATAACCTCCTAACTGCAGGTACCACTAATAAAAATGGTGCAATGTGCAAATGTGGATTAGTCAAAGGTAACATTGGTTGCTGTTGAACTGTTGTAAATGCTCACCTGGAGCTTGTCATTCCCCTGCAACTTAACAAGCCTTACTCTCCCTATAAAAATTGAAATTAAGTGCTTCTTTGGAGATGAGCCATTTCATTAAAGTTTAAGTCTAACATTACATTGAGATTTTCCAAGAATGCAGTTTCAGGGTAAAAAAAAAAATACTCTGTCACTCTCAACATTTTATTAAGTATTCTTATCTTTTTTTAAGTATGGGAAGAGGAAGAGTGTGTTTGGAAGAATATCCTGTTGTACACTAAGGCATTCATAATGGAAATATGTTTTGGTTCCTCAAAACTGTTTATCATGTGTATCTTGGGACAATTCAGCTATGTGGATCCTTTCTGTGGTGGTGTTTAGGAGGGAGGCTTTAAATCTGAAACTTAAGTAAAAAACTTAAACTGGAGTGTTAGGTTATCATCCTTGTATTTTCTGTCTGTGCAAACTCAAAATAGTTGGGTAGTTGGGTCAAGAGAATTTTGGGGTTTTTTTTAAGACCTTTTATTTTCATGATGTTGCAAAAAAGGAAGGTTTTCATTGGCTCAAATTTACTGAAGAACCTACATGGTGGAAGCAGAAGTAGAATCTAATTTGCAATGAGTGCAAGTGTTGCCTGAGACATTTGTATTAAGTTTCTGATCCTGGCTGACCTGACCCAGTACATATTTGAACTGGCATTAAAAAGTGAATAAGTTTCAACAGGAGGTCAGGGTGATGGAAACCTTTGCTTTTCTGTCTGAGTGCTTTTGAAATATTTCATCACTGCATCCTTGTCCTGCAAAAAAATATTTTCTTTCTTTTGAGTCCTTCTGTCAAAAGGCAAAGAGAGACTTGTAACCAAAAATATACTTCCATCTTGGCATAGCTGGGGACTGTGAAAGTATTGAGTCCCAGATAATGCTTTCTTGCTTGATTAGGTGTTGGATTTAATTTGTAACTTAGTCTCCTGTTGCTCATTTTGCTAGCTCACATATCAGAAGATTTTGATGTGTTGAGTGCCACTGTAGCATGACTGCTTGTAGAGAGCCTTGTCCTCTGTTTCTTGCATAGAAAAAAATCTATGTTTTTTGTGTGTGATGCTTTGCTGTGAACAGACACTTGTGCTAATCTGAACTTTGTTTTAATTCAGGCCTGTTACTACCAGATTCAACACGAAAAGCTTACCTAGACCATCACTTACAACCTGCCTCTGTGGGATAATATACTCAGTGGAACTTCACTAATAACCACTTCTTCCCTGAAATGGCCCTTAGAAAATATTTTTTTGTAGTTCTGCTGCTACAGATGAAAATACACTGTTGTTTCTTCTGAACTCTAAATTCTAAGATTGAAACACTACAGCCAGAAGCTTTCTGTGAAGTGGTGATGAAGTTAAAGACTTGGCTTGTCAAGTACCTACCAAGAAGAAATATTTACTTTCCTGTTCTAAGAGAAAAATTATTTACTCCTTTTAAATTAACCATGCTGCACAAAGGCATGGAATCTTCATGGAACACATGTGAGAGTTTGGACCGCATGGCTTCCAAGGCAGTGGGTTTGTTTTTATTATTCTTGGCTTGTCAGCAGAAATGTTTAAAAGGAATGAATTGCACCACAGAACCATTTGGTCTTCCTGAATTAAGCTGTATGTTTGTTTATTTAAGAAAATAGAAATATGTTAGTATTTATAATGGGTACCTAATAGTGTGTTTGGCTATAACGGTTTTGAGGCATCTGTGTTGAACAGCATTGCTGAATGCAGTATTCATGTGCTGTTGTGGAAATAATCACACTGTCATGGACTTTCCTGTCTACTAGAATTGTAAATATACAGGCATTTACCGTTCTTTCTGTTCATGGAATAAATAAAAGGCACTGACCACTTCAGATTTTGGCACTGAATGAAATGCTGTGCAGTGTTCAGTTTGCTTATGCCGATTAGAAATGCTGTCTGTCAGCCCTTGTGGTAGGAGGTGAGAAGGGTGCAGGTGCTCTTGAACAGATGTGCTGGGTTGACCTTGGTTAACACCAGGTGCCCACCAGGCTCCTCTCTCACTCCCCTCCTCAGCAGCAAGTGGTGTCAGCCCCTTCCCGAAAAGCAGGGCTCAGCATGCAGAGCCATTGCCCCAGAGGTGAGCCCTGGCACCACTGCCCAGCTCTTCCTGCTGCAGGGATGCTCTGGAGCAGTTCATCCCACAGGCTGTGTTGGGGTGGCTGCTCTGGTGGGTTTGGAACTGCTGCCATCGCTCCTGGTTCTGCCTGTGACAAGCCAGAGCTGCCTCTGAGGCAGAGCTTCAGTGCTTCCATGCTTTCCACTCAGAGCAGGACACGCTGGGCTGTCTCTCTTGGCACTAATTACAAGGTGTTCCCACTTTGGGAAAGCTCCCTGCAGTCCCTTAGCACGATCCTGATCACGCCTGCTGGAGCAGCTCACCTCGGAAGCTGCAGAGAAGAAAGAATTTCCCTGGGGGAATCCTTGAGTTTGTGTGTGTTGTGTTCTGTGGTTTATTGCTATCACCACTGGTGGGTAACTAGAGTATTGTAGGTGTCAGGACTGACTCAAAAAAATAAAAAAGGGAGGGGAAATGTAGATTACAGAATGTTACAATGGCTTAAGTTGTTAGGCTGCCATAGATAATGCGTATCATATTTTGAGGTAGTGGCTTGTATATTGGCATTGAAATGGAAAGAGCCCATATGCCAAAATACTGTTGTGTTGAACACAGTTGTAACGTAGCAGTTTTCATAATAAAGTAAAAGTGATTGGTCTTTTCAAAATTATTTCCAGTTTTATTAGAGAAGGGGAAAGAGTAATTCTGGAACAATGATATATAAAACTACTGTTAAACTTGCAACAAACTATAGTGATAAGAGAATATAGAGAGTGGACTTTATGTTTAGAAACAATTTAGTGTTGGCTTAATCTTATTTTTTAAATTGCACTGAAAAAATCGGGAAAAAATAAGCAATAATATGAATAAAAGGGAAGCTATAAAAAGCTAACTTGAGAAGGAGGGAAGGCAAATAACTCTAGGGATGAAGAGCATAATGAAGGATAAGGCAGAATTCAAACACTTCACCTTGCGCTAGATGTGGCCTTTCCATGCAATCACTTCTTGGAACTCTATTTAAAAAAAAATTAACTGAAGCCTGCAGGAGCAAAACTGCCCTTTGAAAAGGGGCTATGCTGAACAGCTGAGTAAATTAACAGCAATAATTCTGAATTCAGAATCATTAAGATCTGAATTCAGGATTTATTTTGCCTTTTGTGGGAGTGTAACCATGAAAAACAGATACGGGATTTTTTTCCCCCCGCGTAACTGGTTTGAGTTAGCATTTATTGTATTTTGATATTTCAGAAGAAAGTATTTTAATATTACACTTTGTTTCATATGACCTAAGTCCCACATTGATTCTGTGCTTTAAACCAAAAATGTAATTTTAAAATTACATTTAAAATTTCATTTAAAAAATGTTCCCATCTAGAGATGGGAAATTCTTCCTTAACATCCCTGCCTTTCAAGAACAAGGTGCAGCTACAAATACGTAGCAGTGGTGTAACTTCGTTTACTGTGAATGGTGCAAAGCTGAGAACTACAAAACCCAAAGGAGACGTCTGCCTTTACATACATACAAGCACAGAGAGAGGTAAGTATATATACATTCAGTCTCTTAGAGAAAGTAGTGATATCACGTATGAATTTAGCTTGGCTGATTAAGGGATGCAGACAGTCTGGGCTGGATTATTTTTGGTCCTTTTGCTATATAGCTCAGTTATTAGCTGAAGAGAATCCCAGGATTAAATGTGCTTCTGACACAGATTCCACTTTACAGCCGATCTGGGCTGTGATGCGTTAGGAAATCAGTACAGATCAGCTTTGATTTTTGTGTTGCTGTAACTAACAAAGAAATGAGTTAACCTGGAGGACCTTTCCAGCTGGATTGCTTCAGGGTAATTACTTTTTTCTCTTTTTTTTTTTTTTTTTTTTCTTAAATGGAAATCCGGATATTTCCTGTGCTGCTGCAGAAATCCTGTAGCCAGCCACAGAAGATCAACACTCTGGTGTTACAGATTCTCACTGCAATCACAGGCATGGTAGCTGCAGACAGACCCTAACTGATGAACACCCTATTGACTGGGAAAATTGAGAGGTATAAGAAACTATTTAAGTGAGAGATGATGTAAAGTAGTTGTTTTATGCAAGAAAAGGGTTAAGGGGATTTGTTCTCTTCTCCCTGGTAATGAGTAGTTCTAAGGTTAGGTTTCTGCGGATTAGAAAGGAGAGGATGTCCATAGATTAGCTGGGGCAGTGAGGTTACTTGCTGTACTAACATCTAACAAATACCCTTTCCCTCTGGAAATTCTGCATGAGCTGAACATGGCGTATTCTGTGGGGTTTGCAGGTAAGAAAATTTGCACTGTACTGAAACCATTGTACTGCAAGGATGCATTTCCCCCATGTACGTGTGAAATTAGTTTCCTCTCATGGCTATAGTAAAGCTGTTTAAACTTCTGATACCTGTTTAATTCTTGTTAGCTGAATATTAGGGGGGTGTATGAATGGGGAGTAGGAGCTTGAAAGGGAATGTTTTCCTCAGTCCTAATCCTCACAAAACTGTTCTTGTTTTCAGAAGTAGGTTAGGAAACTGCCTGCTCTGGTACGTTGAGAGATAATGTTGAAAAATGTGTGACTGATACAGGACTGTAAAACAAATCCTTTCCTTGCACAACCTAGCCATGTACTTCTAAGTTGGTTTGGTATCAGTACAGTGTTAGGTTGTTTTTTTAGGGGGCTTTAGGTTATTTTGTTTCTTTTCTGTAAGCCTGAGCTGTTGGCAGTAAACATCTGGAAGTAAAGCTGGCTGCCCCTCATGACTGCAGTGTGCTGCATCCGAGTGTTCTCTGAGTGCTGCTCTTTTGGGGAACAATGTTTTGGAAGTTCTTACCCCATGTAAACAAGGTGCTTGCCACCACTGCAGCTCTAAGGTTGTGCTTTAGAGGGAGGCAGAATGAACCACCACTGGATAGATCTGAGTACAGAGAGTAACAGCATAAATTACCTCATGTATGCAGGATTTCTGTGATTTCTGGTATCAAGGATTTCTGTAAAATCTCACAGAATGCCTGGTGTGAACATAGCACTTTTTCAGGTTTTTTTTTTTTTAAATACTCCCTCTGACTTGCATTAAGTGGTGCTTGGGATGAGATAAGGATAAATGGTTTCAAGGCTTAAAATGTGTTATTTCACTAATATATAGGGTTGCTGTTGTAGCTAAAACACTTTAAGGTTTCAAAAAGCAAGACGGTTCTTTACACTGACTAGAGAAGAAGCTGTCAGACATCAGTGATTGACACTGGCCTGATTAAGCTTATTTAATGCAGAACAAAAAGTCCTGATCAGGGCATGTGGTTTGAGTTGCTGAATATCTCTCCCTACTATTTACTGCCTACTCAGTTTGGTGATTTAGAGTGGCTCATTTGCAATAAAAGCTTTCTCAGAATGTTTTCTGCCCTCAAGCTAATTTGCAGTCTTCAATATGCCAAATCATTAATTTTGGCAAATTCAAAGATAGGAGTAGTTTTCCTTGTAAGAAGTGCTCAAGTCATATTAACCAAAACAGTGTATAAGAGCAGAGGGAGTGATGTTCTGGATGTCACGTTCTCTGATGTTGTCCCCTTTAGAGGCTTGACAAGATTCAAAATTGTCCACTTCAAAGACAATTCTGGAACTTTATTAAAATAGGGTTTAGGTTCCCTTGCAGCTCTAGCCTTGTATCAGTAAGGCCTGGTCTGTCTGACAGTTAGGGTCAAGGAATTTTTATACTCTGCTGCTGAAGAAGTACCCCAGATTTGGGATAACTGATATTAGCAGACTTGAGCTGACTGACTCATTTTGACTCAAATTCTGACACTCTCAGTGTGGATATCCAGTTCTGTCTCTAACAACAGGCAAAGGGAAATGTTGTCTATTAGTGAGCATCTGTAATTCCTTGCAATACACGTGAATAGGAAGGCCCTTATACTGCCTGGGAGATTAGTCAGGTAAGCCTTTTAGCAAGAATTTCCATCTAATTTATTTAGCTCTCTGGATGAGGAGACCCTGAGCTCTGGCCTTATATCTATGTGGATATAAGTCTTAGGAAATAAAGGCAGAGAGTAGTGGTTCTGCATTTACTTGAACTCTGACCTTTGCCTTTAAGCAAGCAATCCAGCTGGTCTCTTTCTAAAGAGGCCACTTTTCCTCTCTTCTACTAGTGACTTCTTCAGCATTGGTTGCTACTGACAGCTTCTGAAACCAGGCTTCACAGTTGGAAGCTGCTTTCCTTTAGTTGTGTGTAAATATGAAATAGCTATGAATTTAAATGACTGAGGAGAGCTGTGGTGTTCAGAACATGACAGATTTTGATATTTAAATGCCGCTTCTGTTAGTGTGAGCATAAACTCTGTGGTTTAAGATGACAGCAATGGACAGAAAAGTTACTGCATGCTCATTCCTAGAACTCTGATAGCTGTAGCTGAGGGTTTCACCCAACAAGGCAAGCAATCACCCTCCAGTAGCTTTCCCAGTTTTTTGGGAAATCTGAGGTTAACCTTCAAGATAAACTGTGTCCAGAATTTCTAAACAGATTCAAGTTGCTCCCACATCTGTTCTCTATGGAAGCTGTACTGATACCAGATGTTGCAATTCTCTATGGGGAAAAATTAATCCCTTGAGTATTTTGAAGGGGCAATGATACTGTTTGTGTTTTAGCAGAAACTGAAATATTTTACCATCTCCAGAAATGTTGTTCTTTGTTTCCAAGTGCTTTGTCTTGATTAAGAAACAGGTTTTCATGACTACATCTATATGTCCTGCTTTGTTAAATCCTTCTTTAGGCAGATCAACTAAGCTTAAAAACGGGGAAGGCAAATTCTTAAAGGAAAATAACTGATACCATTGAAAAATACTAAATAATTGCAGCTCAAACCCCAGTTGCACCAGGAGAGGATCAATCTATATTTCTGTGAATCTTTGAAAGAAGAAATCATAATTTTAAAAGTAGTCTTCAGATTAGAATTTCAATAAGATGTACCATTCAGTATGCTGTAGAAGTAACTTGAAATTAATTGCCCAGATTTAGTGATAAAATGTTTGAGTCATAATCTGATCATTTATGATTTTTTTCTCCCTTAATTTCCACTGCCTTTTGAAAGCAGTTTTATGATTTAACAAGAGAGAGAGGAAGCCTGTTCTAAAAATAAGCATTAAGTGCAGTAAAAGTGACAGTAATGCCTTCTGCTTTTGTAAGCAGATCAAGATAATACTTTTCCTGCTTGTACCTTTGCTGTTTTCTGTCTACAGAGCAATCTAGAGGAAAATGGCTGCCTTTTTATTTTATTAATCTAGGGGATAAACTACTGTGTATTTAACAGAATTTGGTAGCGCATCCACTGTGCCACACTGGAGTTCACTATTGGCTGAGGTGCTCAGATGTTTGATGTTAGTTTTTTCACTTGTAGTCTAAGTTATCTCTTGAATGGCCAGTTGAAATATTAATTCTTTAAGAGTAATCTGCAATATTGCTAATCATGACAGTATCTTTACACTTCAAGTGTGATTTGAAGTTAAATCAGCTACGATGTAATGAAGATTTTGAATTACTTAAGAGCTTTCATACATAGATTCTTAATGCTTTAGGGTATAAATTCAGAGTGTGGTAAGCCCCCTCTGGAGTTCATGAAATTCTCTGAAGCAATCCTGTACTGCATTGTGGTTGGGTGCAGTTGAGGTTTGTCTGCATCTTGGACACTACTGGGTAGCTGAATTTACAGGTGGGACTCATGTTAATTTATTTTTAACACCCGTGGTTTAAATACTAATTATTTCCCACCCCTTCATTTGTTTTACGTTCTGCTTTCTTATCAGTGTAAAATGCCTGGCAGTATTCTGATATGAGGGTGCTTTTTTCCCCAGTTCAGCATCTATCTTTGTGAAACCAACGTGGTGTGAATGCAGTATTCAAAGTGGGTGGAGTCTCCTTGAATAAAGGAGAAGATGGAGGTGCCAACAGTCAGCAGTAAAGATAATGGTAACTTTTGCATCTCTTTTTCAGTTTTCTTTCTCTTGAAAAAAGTTGTATTCCTTGATCTCTGTCTCTCATCTTTCATTGACTCAGGAGAGATATGAATGTGTCTGAAGTATTGCTACTTAAAAATTGTAATGATTCCTGATGTTCAGTGGTGGTATGCAGTTAAGTTAAGAGAGCATCAGAGGAGAATACCTGGCATGTGTTTCTGGCTTACAAAGCCAAGGAGTTTTTTATTTCACCTTTCCTCGGTAGGAGTTACGAGCTTGAACTCAGACTGTTACATGTGAGATTGCCTGCATGGTTTTCTTGCGGGTCAGTTACAAATTGCAAGTATTGACCAAACCCTGCTGGCTAATAACATGGTAAAATAGCTCTTATGCAACAGAGCTGATTGCAGGAAAAAAAGTAAGGCTGACAGGAAATGTCTGTGCATTTCTTAGAAGTATAAATTGAGGAAAAGTGCATTTCAGAGGTCTGGGTCACTGTTTGGCTTTGGTCAGTCTTCTCTTTGTACTGAAGTGTCTTGCGCTTTTCTGTTTCTTGGGCTCAGGTGTATCTCATGTTCTGACTCTAGCGCTGCAAGAGCTCAGCTTGCTCTGCAAGAGAGATGTCAATGGTGTTGGCATGCTCTATGACCTGCTCAGATCTCGCTGGCTGCAAGCACTGCTAAAGGTAAGGTACCACACAGCTGGGAAAGCAAAGGTCACCTACAGAACAATCTCTAGGAATAGCTACTTGATTTTGCCATATCAGGACAATAAAAAATAAATAAATATATATCTTACATTATTAGAGAACAGAGTTTTGACTGATGATTTTATCTCTGAGACAAATTCTGTAAAAATTCTGCTTTTCTTTCAGAAGAATTTTTGAAATCTTTGATTTTTAAAGAAGCGCTTTTACTGGATAAGAATGTCCAAAAGGGCATTTTAAATGCAGCAATTATGTCTTCAACTTGAGGAAGGAAACAAGCTACGAATCAGAGAATTGACTATCAGGCTATTGACCTGTGTAGAAAGGTTTCTTCTAGGAAAATTCAAAACTACAGTATAACTGGCTGGCTCCCTGATAATATGGAATTATCAAGACTCAATGCCAGATGCATTAGATATTAAGAATTTAGATTGCAGACTCTGGGGCTCTAGTTGGACTGAGAAGTCTCCAGAAACAGTGTTGTCCATTGCCTGTCATGTATGTATCTGTATGATCATGTGAATTGGTCAATGTCATCATTGCCTTGTTTTGTTCTGTCATGGCATGCAACAGATTTATGAATGCCTCCAACACTATCTTGGAAAAAGACCAGCTCCTGTCACACTGCAGGCACGTGCATTGAGTCGTGAGGTGAGACTGTATGCACAGTTTACTGCTTTACTTTACTCATAGCAAATGATGGACACTACTGCAGTTAAGTGTTCTGGTATTTACTCTGTGTCTCAGTTCTAAGTGCAGTATAGAAACTTGAAACACTCCTTGCACATTTGTAAAACTACTCAACAGCCCTTACTGTGGTGAGAGGTGCAACAAGAGAAATGGGCACAGCTGTGGTTACTGGACTATGCAAATCCTGGCTAGTTTAATAAACACAAATGTTACTTGTTTAATCACTGACCATGTATTTTTCTTCCCATGTTACTCTGTGGTTCAGTGTTATGGCTACAATCAAGCAGATTGATGTGAGGATATTGAAAAGCTTTTTAGATTTTTTCTAATTATAATAGCTGCATTTGCAATCATTTAATTAGTGGGAGAGTTAATGACGAAGTAGAGAAACTGAGACTAGTGATGAAATTGGTTGAGAGATGGGAGCAAAAACTAATTTAGAGCACATGGCACTGTGCCTGAACTAAATTATCCCTGGCTGAGTGTTGTGCAGCTGTGGTCATATTGTCCAGCTCTAGAGAAAAGCATATGGACATCCTCTGACTCATGTAATTTGAACAGGGGGGCTTTAACTGTCTACATACCATATTCCTTTACATTCGGTGTAGAGCTTTCTAAATGAATTGTCCTCTAGAATCCATCTCTGTGCTTTCTTTCTTACATTTATCAGGTGGTAGAGTTACTGCGTGAAGCCCCTCAGTCAGGAGAGATCAAAGAGCTAAGACGGCTACTGCGTTCTCCACACTTTAAGGCAAGTCCTCATAAAGAAACAAAAAGTTTGCTCATGGAACTCACTGCAGTGGGAATGGATAGGCAGCTCTTCACAAGAATTGGTAAAGGAGCCAGAAGAGATATAGTTAACTAATGATGAACTAATCTGACCATGAGATCAAATGTGGACTGTGTCTCTGGTGCCTGCACTGGTCTGCATTTTACTTAAGGCTGTGTTTGAAAGCTGTTTCTTATAAAGTTTTAAATTATGGGCGGTTAGATGCAGATAGATAAATCAAATTTTCCTTGAAATTACAAAACCTACATTCTTAACCCAAGAACTCCAAATAGAAATATTTCATCTTTTGTAAGCTTTCCACAAGAAACAGAGGAACTGTTCTTAAAACTTTCATGGTTTGATTTTCCTGAAGAAAATGTCAATATTTGCAAGGGATCTGTGTTCACAAAGAAACACTTTCAGTGATTTCTGTTTTCTGACGAGTCACTGTTTAAAGCTCTGCTATTGTATGATCTTCGATTATGGGTTGGTTGGTTTGCTTGTTTTCATTTGTAATAGGCCTTGCTATCTGCTCATGATACTGTGGCCCAGAAAGATTTTGAACCAACCCTTCCACCACTGCCAGACAACATACCTGAAAATGAAGAAGCTATGAGGATTGTCTGCTTAGTGAAAAACAACCAGCCTCTGGTGAGGGACCTTCCTTGTGTCTGTCAAATTATTTTAACTTAGAAAGAATTGATAATACATTGGATGCGTATTGGTTTCTTCCCAGGAATATCTTGGGGATTGTGTGCAATCTTGTCCAGATTTTACAGAATCACAAGGATTGTTGAAGAGACAATTTAGGTCTGCATGGTGTGGATGTAACTAGAGTAGGTTGTTCAGTGCCTTGTCTGCTCAAAGTTTGAACATGTGGCAGATGTATTTTCATTATATGAGATAAAACCAAAGTGGATTGAGAGTTATTCCCATGGCCACGACAGAAAGGAAGGGGAGGAGAGACTTTGAAAGTTCTTCAGAAATCATTTGTACTTAAAAGCAGCAAACATTGTATAGCTTAGCTAATCTCTTTTAGGAAAAGATAGCTGTAATACTGGAGATAAAAAAGATTTCTAACAGTCAGTCAGTGAGGTTATTTTAGTGCAGTGGAAGTTGAAGACATTGAAGGACTCAGTATTAACACATTATGGCCCTGGAAACTACAGGCCTGTCAGTCTCTTTTCAGTGCCTGGTAAAGTTACAGAGAAGATTATTCTGGGAGGTACTGAAAAACACCTGTGGGACACCGCAGTCACTGATCATGCCGTCACGGCTTCGTGAGGGGAAAGTCCTGTTTATCAAACCTGATTTCCTTTTATGACAAGGTAACCCAGCTAGCCGATCAGGGGAAGCCAAATGATGTAATCCATTTGGAATTCAGTAAAGCTTTCAATACTGTCTCTCAGACTGTCCTTCTGGACAAAATGTCCAGCACACATTATAGATAATACGGATAAACACATTATGGGATGGGTGAGCAACTGGCTCGTGGGTTGGGCAAGAAGGGTTATAGTGACTAGTGTTACATCAGACAGGGGGTGTGTCACTAGTGGGGTTCTGCAGGGCTTCATCCTTGGCCCTGTGCTCTTCAACATCTTCATAAATGACCTCAGCACAGGAAAGGGTACAGAGCAAGTTCATAGATGATACAAAATTGGGAGTAGCTGTTGACTGCCTTGAGGCCAGGGAGGTCCTGCAGAGAGACCTCGACAAAGGAGAGTGCTGGGCAGTCACCAACCATGTGAAGTTCCACAAGGGATTGTACCAGATTCTGCACCTGGGATGGGGCACCCTTGGATGTATAGATGAGCTGGGGAATGAGTTGCTGGAAAGCAGTGCTGTGGAAAGAGAGCTGGGGGTCCAAGTCAATGGTAGTTGGATATGAGTCAGCAGTGCCCTGGCAGCTGCAGGGACATCCCTGTCCTGGGGGCATCAGGCACAGCATGGCCAGCTGGGCAAGGGAGGGGATTGTCCCACACTGCTCTGCTCTGGGGCGGCCTCACCTCGAGCATTGGGGGCAGTTTTGGGCACCATGATATAGAAATGACATTAAACTGTTAGAGAGGGTCCAAAGGAGGGCCGTGAAAATGATAAGGGGCCTTGAGGAGAAGCTGAGGAGGAGCAGCTGAGGTCACTTGGTCTGTTCAGCCTGGAGGAGAGGACACTGAGGGGAGACCTCACTGCAATCACAATTTCCCTGTGAGGGGAAGAGGAGGGGCAGGCACTGATCTCTTCTTTCTGGTGACCAGTGACAGGAACTGAGGGAATGGCCTGAAGTTGGGTCAGGGGAGCTTTAGGTTGGATATTAGTGAAAGGTTCTTCACCCAGAGGGTGGCTGGGCACTGGAACAGGCTCCCCAGGGAAGCGGTCCCAGCACCAAGCCTGACAGAGCTCAGGAAGTGTTTGGGTAATGCTCTCAGGAACAGGATGTGACTCCTGGCAATGGTGCTGTGCAGGGCCAGGAGTTGAATTCAGTGGTTCCTTGTGGTTCCTTCCAACTCGGCTTAGTCCATGACTGTGTGGTTATTGCTATTTCCATGTTGTGGTATAAAGGCTGTATCCCTCAATGCCTCAACACTATGTCCTCAAAAATGCCCTTGTGTCAGTGTGAAGATCAGACTTGTGCTATGGAAGGAAACTTACTGGGGTCCTTTGGTGATCAATGTGTTTTTAATTTGTTCTTACCTGCCAGGGTGCCACCATTAAACGCCATGAGATAACAGGTGATATAACGGTTGCCCGCGTGATCCATGGTGGGCTGGCAGACAGAAGTGGTATGTGGAATTTGAAACAAAGTGATACATAAAACTGAACTTGAAATAAGATATTTGAAGTAAGATAATACCTTAGCTTCTACAATTAAGCTTCTGTTATAGATCAAGATGATGTGCACATGGGACAGCACTGTAACCAGTAAGTGTTATGGTGACTTTGATTCTGGCTTCATAAATTTTCAGACGAATTTGCTGTTTTAGACTGAGTTGAGGTAGAAATCCAGTTTTCATTATGTATTCTTGGCACCAATACCTGGGTATCCCAAACTGCAGTGCAGTATGAAAAGCAGCACATTCCCTAATGGAGACATGGTAAACATCAATAGCTGGTGATTCTAGAAGATAATTGGTTTTAAGGAATAGATAATAATACTTCTTGGCACTGCTCTACTGAACTTTTTGCTTAGCACTAGTAGCTAAGTGATCTTGCAGAGAGTTTCCTTGGAAATGTTACTACTTTGTCATCCTAGAATTGAATGTGCTCCATGTCCCTTAGGAAATATAATGTAACTAAATGTAAAACATCAGAAGTAGAATTCACCTTAATCATTATAAAATAGTTCCTTTTAGTATTTTCTGGCCTTTGTATGAAGAAGAAAATCCTACTTGCAGAAAATAGCTGATTAAGTTCCTAGTTTGACTAATATTTTAATTGAGTTAAAGGAACATGGAAAAGAAAACAATATTGTGAAGACTTTACTTACACTAAAGGACAGAGAGGAGTCGCAGGACCTCCCACTGCACCTGGAGGTTTTAGGGCCTATTAATATAGGATAGGTTCATAAGTTACTTGGGGAAATGGAGCAATATTAAAATGTTTATGCTAATTTTAAGGCAAATCATTAGTAGATTCTAAAGACATTGTATGGAGGGGGTGGTGGGAAGGATTAAGAAAGCTGGAGCAAGCGAGCTCCTTGTGACCCACAGCTGTCTGCAGTCCCATCCAGGGGCAATGCAGCCTGAATCCAAAATGCCTTCCTCCATAGATGGTACAGGAAAATTCTAATACTGATTTATCACCCTGTGGTATTTCTCTGTGACCCTGCCTTGCCTATCCAAGATAAATCATGCTCTGATAAAACTGCTGTTTTTTTCATATTTGTTTTCATTGTAGGGTTGCTGTATGCTGGAGACAAACTGGTGGAAGTAAATGGAGTTCCTGTTGAGGGACTTGATCCTGAGCAAGTCATTAATATTCTGGTATTTAATATTTTTTAAATATGTTTTCTACTTTGTTCCTTAAGATTATTTGTATGCTTGCTCTTTAATACACTCTTATACATGAGAAAGCCTGAAATTTTTAGCAGAAAATTCAGATTGTTTCCTTACTGTGAAGGAAGTTGACTACTGATCGTGAAATCAGAATATATGAAACCATAATTAAATCTAACTTCTGTTCTGGACAGAAATTAACTTAACTGTGAACATTCTATCTGCAGCTTCTGGGAAAAGTACTAATTTATTCAGACTTCACTGATTCATTTTTTCTAGAAGTGCCACTCAGTTAATATTCCACAAGAAATATAAAAATAGTAGAAAGCTGCTATTCTAATAAGAGTCCATGTTATAAAATGCACTAAAGTAGAGTGAATGAGTTTGTAAGCTACATACCTCACCTTGCAAGAAAAGGGCAGTGCAATTACTGTTATCAAAATTCTCATTAAGAAATCTGTTGAGATGTCCGTGTCTTGTTGTTTTGCCCACAATTTTTCAGGGTTCTTGACTGCAAAGTGTTAAGTGCCAGCCAGTGAGGTATTTCTGTGTGTAATCATATCATGTCTATGTGCTATTGCCCTGGTTGTACCATTTATAGGTATAAGAAAGAACAAACTATTGGAATGCTTAATTACTAAATTATGTTCCTGCCCCTTTATATCACCCATCTAACCAGACCCTGCTGCTAATTTAAATAAGATTTCAGTAGAAAAGTTTGGTATTACTCACTGCTGAAATTACATATACTTACAATGAAACATAGGTTGCATTAAAGTAAAAAGTATTTAGCAAAACTTTGATGTTTCATTCTTGAGTTTCCTATTGGAAAAAATACAGCATTATCACATTGACTCAGTCTACCTGAATTCTATCTGTAACACAAACCCTGCAGTATCCTCAAAGCCATGCTGTGTTGAGCTTGTCTTTCTTATGTTCGATTACTTGTGTTGAATACCAACCATTTTTTAATTATTTTCTAATAATTTAGGCCCTGTCTCAGGGGACAATTATGTTCAAATTAATTCCAGTTTCTGATCGGCCTGTCAGCAACCAAACAACAGTAAGAAACATTCTTTTTCTTTTTCCAGACTGGTAGCAGTAGTGCCTAATTGTGTGATACAAAGGCATGGTGTTGCCTGGAAGTTTATTGCAATCCCTAAAGTGTTACCTTGCCTTAATGGCTGTCTCTCAGCTGACATCAATATGTTGTTGCTGAAGCAGTAAAGACTGTAAGTAGAAGTGTAACTGTGTAATGAAGGCACTTTCAGAGTGATCTGCAGGTTGAAGGTCCATTCTTCTCATACTGTATGAGACAAATGGGGTTTTTTCTCATTTAATGAACAAAGAGGGGTTAAGGCTTGACCTGGTTTTTAAAACTTGACTTCATCATTAGATTGAAGTTGCAGCAATATCTGGCCCTGTGACTGTAAAGCTTGTGTTGTATCTGTTCTAAACTTGGCTTCTGCTTACTCCTGTGTATTTGCTTTACCAGCTTTATGTGCGAGCAATGGCAGATTACTGGCCCTTGCAAGATCCTGCCATACCATGTGCTGATGCAGGTTTGCCTTTTAAGAGGGGTGAAATACTCCAGATTGTGGACCAGAATGATGCTTTCTGGTGGCAGGCCAGGAAAGTTTCAGATCTCAGTGCCTGTGCTGGACTCATACCCTCAAATCATCTTCTTAAAAGGTAAAGAAATCATAATTTTCCTGATTTCTGTTTCAAAAATCCACACTTTAAAATTTTCATTTTAAATGAAAAATACAAAAGTTTTGTAGCTGTATGATTCAGAGTGACAGCTGACAAACATCTTTCCTCTTTCTGATGTCTGACTTCTTGATTTTTTTCCCTTAAGAGCGCCTGTGTGAGCATAAGCTTTTGAAAGCATCGGTACAATCTCAAATTGCCATTTAGGAAATTTGCAGCACTTGTCCAGTCTCCATGCTGGTTGCTAAGACATCTGGTGGAGTGTAGCAGCTGAAAGAGATGTGTGGAAATTGAGGGCCCTGACTATTAAAGGACCATCATCTATGATAAAGGACTTTCATCTATCTATGATGAAAAAAAAAAAAAAAGCAAGGGGAAGAGTGGGATACTAAAAGCATGGTATTTTTTTTAACGATGTCCTGTGATGCTTGAGTAACATCAGCTTCGGTCAAAACTGAGTAGACCAGATTAAAAGAATGGAGAAAAAAATCCCAAACACTCAAGGAAGAACAAGAATCTCTTGCTTATTATTTTCTGCATAAATAGACCATTATTTTTACACTACATGCATTTAGAATTAGAGTTCTTACACTGCTGTAACAAACTTTTCAATCTGATCCTTTAACCACATGTCCTGTGGTACCCCCAGGATAACATAAGGCTGTGCAATAGCATATGATAAACTTCACTTTGTAATAAATACAAATCTACCTGGAGTCTGTACAATGCAAGGTGAAATCAAACTGGGCTGTGACTCAGGCTGCAAGCGAGAAGCTCTGTGTAGTAATGGAGGCAGTAGTACTGCTACACCTACCAGAAGCACACCCTTCTACTTCCAGGAGTCTGTACCACAGTATGGCTTATCCTTCTGTACTTTATATAAACTCCTAATACTTCTGGGCTGCTGATTTTGAATTTGAATAGTTCTGATAGCACATTGGTTTTATTTCAGGACTTTGCAGTGGGCTAAAACATTGGTAATGTTCCAGTTCTTGCTGTCTTCTTTCACTTCAGTACTGATCAATCTTACATGTAAGCAGTGACTCTGACCGGAGCATAATGTGCTTGTGGACTGTTTCTTTAACTGTGATAAATTTATTTCTATGTAGGAAGCAGCGAGAATTCTGGTGGTCTCAGCCTTTCCAGCCCCACCTCTGTCTCAAATCATCAATGTGTGAGTGGAAAAGTTACTTGAGCAATACAGCAGGAAAGAAAGATCTTGTCTCTGTTTCAGGGATACTGAAATAGAAGCTTATACAGTTGAGCTTAATTCAAAGACATTGTTTCTGGAGCCATATTGTAACCTTCAAGTTACAATACTTGTAACTACCCTCAGAAAAATAAATACTTAATGATAATTGTACCTGGAGTACTGATGATGGAGATGGTAGTCGCTAGTGTACTTGGGATGTGACTATAAGAGAAGCTTTGAATTCAGCTTCTTCTGAAGTCTCTTAAGTTCTAGGAGCTCACTAGGCCAGCCAGTTCTCTCTAGGAGAACTGGCTGTACATCTTGAGGTGACAATTGCACTGGCCTGGCTTTCCAGGGACACAGATACCAGCTCTGCACTGAGAAGTGCCATACAATGCTTAGAATATTTATTTGCCATAAAAGCTATTGAGAGAATAATAGGATTTATTTTCTTGATGTGTAAGATAAGCTATGCTGCCCTTTAATTTATTCATGGTAGCAATCCAGAAATATAATCCTCTGCCAACTATAATTTTCTGTAAATATATAATTACTCACAGAAAAAGAATGTTCTTCCTGTTTCCTCTGTCCCCATTTTCTTCTATTGTTCTTTATGCAAGCATAAAATTTTTCTCTCATGATAAATCCCAGAGGGAATGTGTTTCGTTCCCTAGGATTTGTCTTGAACTGATTGCTTTGTTTGCTAGAGCTGAGGCTCTCTTTCACCATAATTTTATTGCATTTTAACTGCTTCAATGGATATGCTGTGAGCAGTAAGCACTGTGGAAGAAGGTAGGAAATCACATCTAGACAGCATTGCATGTCTGTACCTGGAACCAGTATAGCACATGGCTTTACAGGCTTTTAAAAAAGTTGTCAGAAATGAGGCGTTTTGATACATACATGCAGAAGAAGCCCAAGTTCTTGACATTTTGTGTGCTTAACAATTGAAATCCAGCCTTTTTCACCTGAAGTAGTAGATGCATGCATTGTCTTAAAGTGGAAACCTTATCTGTACATTTTCTATCAGGGAAGTGACCATTTGTATGGGTTCTTTGAGGAAAGAAAGACAAAATTTCCTCATTCTCTTTTCTCCTCCCTCTTTCTCTCCTGGAGTAACTCCGAGAGAGTATTTCTTTAAGGGATATGTATGGGAAGAATGCGATTGACAGATACTCTGACAATTGCCCTGTAACTGGAAAATAGCTCCTGCTGGGCCCATCTGGAAGGGCATGCAAGAACAAAACACAAACACTGCTGTATTGTGAGCCTGTGAGATTGCCCAAGCTCATATGTTCATATTTCAGGGACATAAATTGATGTGGTCTGGGGATTGAGAGACAGCTGAATTGATCTTTTTCTTTTCTTCCTTGTAAAAGTAACAATAAAAATAAAAAGCGGAACACTTTCCTTGAGTGTAGCATGTTGGAAAGATATTTAAAAGCTATAGGACAGAAAATCATATTTCCTCATAGTAATACTCAATAAATAGATATCTACTGGATAAACAGATTGACAGCTGTGTTAAACCTTCCATTATTTCAAGAGGAGAATTCAAGTTAGATGCATTTGTCTCTCTGCCACAAGCCCTTCAGAGCACTCACTTAAGAGTTTTTGCTCACTGTACAGAAGGAGCATCACTTAAGAGTTATAATCCTTAAAGATGCCTAAAGACAATTTGAGCTTCACGTATCTTGTTTCTGATGTCTGAGTTCAGCCTTGTAAGATCTGTAAGGGTGTTTTTCCTCCCCAGTGTTTTTCTGATTCAGATGAATTTTTTTCCCTTGTGTTGATCTGTAGAGGACGACATGCAGATTGATGAAAAGTGTGTGGAAACAGGTAACTGAATTCACTTGAGATTATTTTATTTGCTTCAAGGCAGTAGCTAGTGAAAAGCCTCATTTCCTAGATAAAATGACTCATTCTTTACTGCACTTAATGGTAGAAAAGTCTTTTTTTCATACCCTGGAAACCTCATCTAGTGTTAGTGTATTAAAATGAGCTGTTTGCAGTTTGGGTGTACAGTGCTTATAGTCAAGTGTTTTGACCAGCACAAAAATATCTGCTTGAATGAGATCCAGCTTCTTTGATTCAGGTGTTGGACTGTGGCCGTGAAGTTATCATAGTTTTTTGCCTATCGCATATTTAATGCCACAGATTGTTGTAGTCTTGGAGAACACACACAGTCCCTTGCCAAGAAACTGATCTTGGGAGAACGAGGTGCAAGAAGAGGTTTTTACTTGTGAACACTGAGTGTAAAGATTGGTAGCTTGCATTGCTCCCTAAAGCAGTGCAGTTCATTTTTCTCCAAGGTAATTCAGAAGCTCTCATGGAGGGATGTGACCCTGTAGGACTGCATGAAAAGAGATGAAGGAGTTAATTCAAGTATGATGAGCTGTATTTTGCCACCTCTGGGTAGAGGGACGTTAGGAAAGTATAGACTGACATAAGCTGGAAAAGTGATTTCTGAATCTGATATTCATTAGAAGGAGAAGAATTAAATTTTGAATTTATTTTAATATCTTTGCTATCTGGATTATTAAACAAGATGAAGAAACATTTGAGTCAGGTAAGTTCCTCTGACCTAGCTCTAAATACCTTGCTATTGTTCTGCTGCGAGAAGGGTGTCCAGAGACAACCAAGTGTCTTAGAAACAAGCAGGTGGCAAAAACCAAAATGCCGCTTTAGCTTCAGAAGTCATTATGGCTTTAAAAGCCATTATGTAAAATCCTGTTGCTTTAAGTCTTCCTCTTGTTCTCCGATTACCTTAATAGTAAGGTTTCTGTCCTCTTATCCCACGAGTGTGAATGTTTCTTCTTGTGCATCAGTAGCAGATCTGTTTATCCAACCCTCATCAGTTGTACCCGTGCAAGCTGTGACAGCAGGGGCTGCACTGATGTCAGCAAATAATTGGATTACCTTTGGTAATATGGAGGCCTGAATCCCCAGTGCCTGTAGGAGTTGATGTGGTAAAGAGGAAAGCTGCTTCTGGACCTCCTGATGGTGGGCGTGGCTGGCATACAGGAAAGAAAAATGCTTATATATTTATTATTTATGTGTAAAAATACAATCAAATAAGTACTTTTTTTTTTTTTTTTTAACCAAGCTGGTATGGGGGTTTTTTTTGTTTGGTTTTGTTGGTTTTTTTCATTTAGGAAGCAGCTGCTTATTTACAGCATGTTGAGAGTTCTGCAAAACTGAAGTCTTCTAAAATAAATAATTTTTCCCCTAGAATAAAACTACCGCTAAACTCCTCATTTGAGGTATTTGGTAATCTTTTGGAGGAGAGTGTCATTTTACCTTACATTTGCTCTTCTTCACAAGGTCTTTACTTGCCAGTTCTTCTTCCTGCGCCTTCTTGTATCATAAGTGATTTGATCTCTTCTGCCTCTCAAGCAATGCCCAAGCCTTTTAAGGCACAACCAGCAGGTCTGGAGGGCAGTCTTTTGTTTTCAGGCTAGGATGTTTCTGATAACTGCACTTGGGGATTACTGTTGCAAATCCTGCTCGCTGCTCAGTGCTGAGTCAGCTCTCTGCTGTATCCACACAGCATACAAGGAATAAAGAATGCAAATATTTACTATCCTACATTCTACTTTAACCAGTAGTTGTAGATGTGTTTTGTACTACAGTCTGACATGGATGCTACAGTTGAGTCTTGCATTCTTTGGAAACTGAGAATTCATGCTCGAAGACTATTTTAGATTTCATTTCTGTAGTACCTGTTTTCTACATTCTCTAACTGCGTTGGACAATGATGGTTGGATTTTTTTTTTTTTTGATCATAGTATAGACTGTCTTCTCAAAACTAATTGTTTTATGTCTGTCTCTATCTGAATGTACAGAGGAGCTTAAAGAAGGTAACACTAATTTTTTTCTCTCTCCCTGTCTCCTGTAAGCAGTAATCTAATAGAATTTATCTGTGTTTATGCTTTAGCATAAACTCTTCTTGCAATATGCAGTAGCTGAATTGTTTGTTCCCTGTAGGATTCTGTGCTGCTCTCCATATCACAGAAGAAAGGGTAGATAAAGCAGAAATATTTAAATATGTTTGAATGATGACTCAAGAGACCTGAAGATAGAAATTATTTGGGCATGTGTCAGCTGAGCATTACTCTGAACATTGCCCCAAATGAGTAGTTTTGTTCCAAGAAGTTTTTTCCATAGTCATAATCTACTTGTTAGTACATATAGAAATGTAGGAATAAAACTATATTGTAAAGGTACAAGTAATGAAGAGTGTACAGATGTGAAAGAGCTATTAATGTGCATCTAATTTTGTTTCAATATTTGCATGCTTATGAGATAACTGTAGATCAAAGAGTCTAGTGCTAAAAGCATTTCAAAGTTTTGAAAATGAAAACAATGTTTTTCCTTGGAACAAATACTGCTTTCAAAGACATGCCTATGTCTTCTGTATCTCATTCTTGCTTTAACAAGACCTAAGAAAGGGTATGCACAGCTTGGATAATTACATGCATGATTAGGGGAAAATAAGGAATCCTTTTTGAAAAGAAAACTAGACACTGGCACCACTTTTTTCCTTTGCTTTTTGTTTTCAAATCACCTTTCTCAAATAGTTTCTAAACTTTCCGAACATTGATTCATTGGAAAATAGTTATATTTGAGCCTTATACAAGATATTTAATTTTTAAAAAAATGCATGCAGCGTTTTAGAAGTCACACCTGAATAGTGAAGCCTTTATGAGGAACAGCATGAGAATGAGGACAAAAAGAATTGGAGGAAACATGGTAGGCTCACATGTTGGAGCACAGATATCACCGATCCAGTGAAGAAAAAGAAATAATAGAATCAGATCTTATTTTGCCTGAAAGATCTGAGCAGACACGAGTTGCATTTTCCAAATATGCTATGGGGGCAGAAACTAAATTACAAACTTTTTGTTTCTGATTTTGAGCCACTGACTTGTTATTTTTTTAACTAAAGAGTTCTTGTAAGACAGATTTCACCTGAAAAGCTTAAATTATGTGGAGGGTTTTTTCCACTAATTTCAATTTCAAAACATTGTCTGGCATTTAGATATCTTAGGAATGAAACAAATAGAATGTTAAGTTTTAAAATTAATTTAGGAAATACCAAGATGTTCTATGTTTATTTTTTTCTTGCAATGACCCTTTTAAATTGGTTGTTTGTCATGTAAAAATATTTTGAAATTTCATATTATGGAGTATTGTACTTTTAAAATTATATTAGAACTCATACTTCCACATATTTACTGAAGCTGCTTTTTTCCTTGGGATCAGCAATATTTGTTAGCCATCTAGCTTTTAAGCTTTCTCTGTTCTTTTTTATTTCATGAGTATTTGTTCTTTGTATTCTAGAAGAGGAAGAATTTGGTGAATTTGGTCAACGAGTCTTTATTGGTATGCAATGACTAAAGATAAGTAAAATTTTTGGGGTTTGATCTAGATTGTGTTTGTCTGAAGTTCAATAAAAAGCTTTGTTCTTTATATCACCTAAAGACATACTAAATGGAATACAGCTTACTGTTTTCCAGATGTCAGCAAGTCTCTTTCCTCCTAATAATGCTCAATCTCTCCATTTAAATCTTTCTTCCTATTACGTTTCTAGAGAGACTTGGCCACTGGTATTTAAATTTGACTTCATGATTAATTTTGCTCAAAAGTAATGCCTGTCATCCACTGAGAATAATCATGAGGGCTTTCATTAGAAAAGTATACCTATTTGTGGAGTTTTCAGAGTTGGATGGTCAAGTGGAGAAACAAACCTACCTCTATGGTTATTAAACCATAGTGACCTTTAAAATACTTATTCTGGAGGCTGGAGCAAGTTCTAGACTTGCCTTATGAGAGCAAACCATCTACACTATCAAAAAAAGTTGACCTTAGGGATGTTGTTCCTTAGGGATGCCTCAGCTATTGTTCCTTAGGGATGCCTCAGGTAGTCAGAAACTTCTCCTTCAGCTTGTTTTGGGGATCTTTTGGAAGTCTTTAACTCTGGACTAATTCTCAGGTGACTTTCAACGGTATTTTACTTACTCTGTAGCTGTCATTTAAAGCTCAGAGATTCTACCAAGCTGTCATACCAAGTGCAGCAATGAAATTCACTAACCTTCACTTTGCAAAAAGCTCAGAAAAGGTAGTATGTTGTGTGGTTTAGAAAGAGGCCTTCTGGGCTAAAGAACTAGTTGCCTGCATGTTGGATGTATTTTCCAGTAGTGTGCCTTTGCCCCCTCCAGCTGGATTCCGCAGGAGCATGCGGCTGTGTCGCAGGAAGGCCCGGCTCAACCAGCAGTCCTGCTACTCGCGCTGCCCCAGCAGCTGTTACAGCAGCCTAGCAGCTCCCTACGAAGAGGTGGTCAGGTACCAGCGGCACCCAACAGACCGGCACAGACTAATTATCCTCGTGGGTAAGAGGTTAATGACCTTTGCAGGCAAATTTCACCCTCTTCTGCCAGAGGAGAGGAAACAAGTCATGCAGTCTGATCCACTGGGGTTTCCTGCTGCTGATTGCAGTGGTTGCTGACTGTGTAGGCAGCTCTCAAAGCAATATTTCAAGAATTATTGTAACTGGACCCCATTATTGGAGTTAAAGTTTAATGCAGGTATCATCTTCTTTGCTTGAGATAGTGAGTGTTTAATTATTGTTGTTTAAAACAACAATAATAAAGTCCTTAGAAGTCGTACAGTTATGAATGCTGGTTGATAATGGATTTTATTAGGGAAGTGGTTCAATTTTATATTCAGCTGGGACTGAAAATGATGAGAAAATATTGGTAACTTAATAGAAAACATCTTTATATCGAAGCATTTTTACAACCAGTGTTAAATGCATAGATGTGGAAAGAAGAAGGATATTTAACTCTAGACTAGAACAATCTCATGGACAGTATGGAAAGATGCCTTTAATAATGCTTGTTATAGGGCATACTGTATTAAGTGGTCTGCAGGCTCTCAAGGAGACTTTAATTGTAGTGACTGAAGGGAAGCTGCTGTTCTGCACTGTTCTATGGTCCTGATAAAGAAAACTGAGTAAAGGTAAAATCCACTGTCTTTGCTAAGTCTGGAAGTATTTGATAAGATTTTTATTTGAAAATAGTACTGCTGAGTTGCCTCCTGGATATGGCTGTATTGCTGGAGAGTGATTTGTACCCTGTCAGTAATATTTGCTGCTCTTCCACCTTTCCAGGTCCTGCAGGAGTTGGTGTGAATGAACTGCGGCGAAGGCTAATCACAAGTAACCCACGAGAGTTTCAAAGTGCCACACCTCGTACGTAATGCTTTTCCTCTTTCCTCCACTACCTCAATTCAAACATGAGTAGGAAATGCCAGGTACCTTCCTCTTGCCTTTGTGTATTCCTACACTCTTTGCTCTATGGCTGTTTCTTCAGCTCTACTGAACAGCCAATACTGTTTGCTTGCATAAGGGTTAGTTCAAAATATTGTCTATCACATTTTGGCAAATCAGGCAAAGGTATGTTCAAGTTCCAGCTTCTGAAACCATTAAAAGCTTTATGGAGGTGAAAAGTTATCTGCATTATTTGGTTTAATTTTGGTGTTTGCTTTTCCTAGATTTAAAAAAAAAAAGAACAACCTTACTTGGAGATATTTTAAGTTCTTAGGGTTTAAGTGCTTAGATATGAGAAAGAAGACAACAGAAGTTGGTGCTTAATAGGCTTTGCAGCTTTCCTTATTAGCCTTCTAGTCTCAGCTGAGACTTACACAGCTTAACTTCTGACGTAACAACTGAAATTATTTCTACCTGTGCTTATTTAGTTCTTGTAATTTAGATAACTAAACTGGAAATTGTGTCTCTGAAGCTAGCTGAAAATTCAGGACTTAGTGCTTAAGATCCCAGATAAGGAGAAGGTGCAAGGGTAGGATGCTTGTGGGATTTTTCTGAATAAACTTCAAAAAATTTTGCCTCTGAGGAGTAAAAAGAGTTGTGCAACCAGTTGCAAGGCAGTTCCTGATTGCTTTGAATCACAACTATTTGGATTAAACTACTTTTCCATTCCAAGAAATACAGTTGGGCCTTGATAATTTTCAATGACTTGTCACTGGCAAACCATTACAGTATATGGGGCTTTTGCTCTGGATTAACAAATGGAAATAACCCATATTATTATTTATGAAAATACTGATTGATAGTTCTTCATGAAGTTCTTATTTTCACTTATAAAGTTACAATAATTTAGTTGCAGCTGATTTTTTTTGTGTGTGTTGTATCTTCCTTCAGACACCACTCGTGTTCAGAAAAGTTATGAAATGAATGGTCGTGAATATCACTATATATCAAAGGAAACTTTTGAAAACATGGTGTATAGCCACAGGTGAGTAGGAGAGATGAATTACATTTTTATTACCTAAAATGCAACATGATTCAAGAAAATACAGTTCTGTAGTTAGGCCCCAAGTCTGGGCTCCTCGGTCCTCCACTATTACTGTGTATGTGTGGTGTAAATTTGGTTCAAACTACTTGAGATTGTTTCTTCAAAGACTGTGTTTGTGCAGTTGCAAGTAGCTCCTCCACAATTAACCTCAGAATCCTTCTAAAAGGAAGTAGGCTCTCTAGTCCTGAGCTCATATGATATGCTTGTAAGTTGAGTTTAACTCTCCTGGAAACCAGACTGCTTTTGAAAATTTAGCAGTGAATCACACCTGTTCGTGACCTACAATTCTATTGGAGGATCTCTGCAGTGATGATACATGAGTAATTGATCTGTAAGGGCTAAACATTCAAAAGTGTCTGCTCCTTTCTATGCATCAATAATCTCTCTAAGACAGACCAGCTCAGCACTGCAGAAGTGACACTCATTGAGCTGTGCCAAGAGCTTTGAGATCTTCAGATTTAAGAAGTTGTTTGTAGTATGTAATTGACAAGCATTGACAAGTAAAATCACATCTAAACACAAAATTCATAAAACCATGCTGAGTAAAAATGCATGTTTTGGAGACATTGAACTGTTTTTTTGTGCCCAGTGTAGCAGAGAAGCGCAAAGATGAACAATATTCACTAGGTTTTATGATCATTCAGTCCTGATCACTGGATTATATTTGAAGATTTCACCTTTAAATAGAACCCTTTTGAAACTCAAATGCTCTTTAATTTTCCTTCTTCCTCACCACTGTTGCAGAATGCTGGAGTATGGGGAGTACAAAGGGTACCTGTATGGTACCAGTGTTGATGCAGTGCGAACAGTCCTTGACGCAGGGAAGATCTGTGTAATAGACTTAGAACCACAGGTGAGTCGTAAAGGGGCAGGGAATCTTCTGGAAGGAAAAATAATTTTCTCTACATTCTTGAGCCATTGGAACACTGTTAGTTACTTTGTCTTGTTTTTCACTGTACCTCATGGTGCTTATTAATAATAGATTATTCTTTTCATGTGTCTTGGGTGGGGGGTGTACTACAGTAACAAGTATCTTGATACAGTGCATTTTTTACCAAACCAGCAGCTGCATTATCAGTTAGGATGGTATGGAAATGAGTTTTCATACTTACTTAAAGTAAGGATTAGTCTTTCACATGGAGACCTGTTGCATGGGATTTCTTCCTCTTCCAAGCCCTATTAGTTGAGAGTTCTGTCCTTCTATTAGCAATCTCAAAACACCCTTTGGTAAAAGCAGCAGCAGTTAAAGTAATCAAGCAAAAGCTGAAAATTTTAGTGTGCCTTTGTGCCTGTATTTGTCTCCAGAAGTTACAGCTCTTGGTAACCTGCTTCTTCTTAACTTAGATGCTATTCACTTTTCCTTCTATTTTTGCATTGAATTTGCTGATGAAGATAAGGCAAATAAAAGCCTGAGGCTGTAAATATCTAAGATACTTAGAGCTGTGTCTAGCTAAACCTTACTAACCTTCTCTGAATTACTTACTTGTTTAGTACTTAGGAGCTGTTTGGGCTATGCTGTTTCAACATCTCCTCTAACTGAATGTAGAGTGACACTGTAACTCAGTAATTCCTGGATATTTCCCTCTAATTATGCAGAGCCAGTGTGTCTAAGCCTTAGGCTGGCAGTGGCTTCTGCTGCTTAAAATAAAAATTACAAGATTTGTGGGGCACTATTCAAAAACTGAAACTGCTCTAAGAGACATATGAGGCAGCACCTTAGTCTTTACATCTAAAACTGTCCTTTAGGTTTCTTATGTTACATTTTTAAGCAAAGGGGTAAAAGAGGGATGTTGGGTGTGTAATCTTGCCACTTGGACAGATGTACCACTCTTTTTTTTTTTTTTTAGGGTGTGAGTTTAAAGGACGAGTTTTGGAAAGTGAGGTACCAGTGAGGTAGCAGAACTTTTGCTGTGTAGTATACTTTATTTTAAATCTGGTGGTTTTCTTTAGCTTTTCTCTTTTTTTGTTTTGTTTCATTCCCTTCACTGCTCTGCAGTAATTTAAAAATACTTATTAGCATTAGGAAATGTTACACAGTAAAGGAGTTCTGAAAGCAGGATACTTTCTTCCAGCATGGAACAATAGAGGTACTTGTTCCAAAAGGAGCTCCCTTACAGTTAAAAAAAGGTTTCAAATGCATCTTTAATGTGGTTGATTGTAGATATATTTTAATTACACTGTTCCATCAGTCACTGTTATTGAAAGCATCTCCTAATAAGGCTACCAAGCAGAATTAAGTGATTGTATGCTGCCGTTGCATAACAAGTCTGCTCCAGGGTTTATTAGTGAGATCTTTTTCAAGTAAGTGTTCCTGAAAAAAGTGTCTCCTGAGTCCAAGGATAACAGTGAATTGTAAACAACTAACTTTTTATGGGAGTAAAACTGGGATGAATACACTTGAAATACTACATTTTACTCTTCATTTGCAGGGCATACAAATAGCCCGGACCCATGAGTTAAAGCCCTACATTATATTCATCAAGCCACCCAGCATAGGTTGCATGAGGCAGACTCGTAAAAATGCAAGGATCATTACGGATTATTATGTGAACATGAAGTTCAAGGTGAGATTTGGGAGTAAAAAAGATGGAATTTATTAATCTGAGATTCTGTTATTAGAAAATAATGCATTCTACTATGCTATACTCTTAACTCTTTAAAAATATTACTGTGTCTTTAGGATCAAATCTAATTATTCTTAATTTTTCTGTGGATTTTGTTGGGATTTCTTTCCCCGTTCCACACTGGCTTTGGAGCATAAGAATCGTAATTTGGAACCTAGGGGGCTGAGGCATTTTGCTTCAAAGGAGAAGCTATTTCACATATTTTTGTTTTAATTAACTGCCTTGTGTCAATATTAGAGTCAACACATATATATTTACTGTTTGCATTTAAATACTTGGAATGGGCTTTGTTCACTAGTATTATTATTTTTTCACAGTTATAGGAATGTATTATTATTTCATGTATGGTTAATGACAGTATCAATCCTACACTAAGTTCTGTAGATAAAACACTGATCCTGCTCGCAGGAAATGCATATCTTATATTTAGAATATATACAGCACTTTGCCACAATTGTTTCCATGCAAATCATCATCAAATTTAGCATCCTAACATTTTGGAGACCTCAGTCTATAACTATGTGGAAATTATTCATGATTGCTGTGAGAGAAAGTAACGTAGACGCTAGGGAAATAAACTAAAATTTGGAATAAGAACACAAGCATTAGTAGATTTACGTTTCAGTCCCTAACATTCTTGGCCAGCACTTATCATTAGAGTAATTTTTAGGACAAATGGAGCATACCAAGACACAAGGTACTTTCTTGGGAAGCATATGGCCAGCAGCTCTGTTTTTGAGACCTTCAGTGAATGTGGCAGATGTACTTTATTATATCAAACTGTAAATGAAATAAAGCAGACTGACATGATCTATTAATATCTTGCTTCTGTGGCCCAAGGTGTTTTGCAGATGCTGTGCAGGTATGTTTCTCTACACAACACTGAAGTTTTATGGACTTACTCTGTCCCACAGGAAGAAGATTTACAGGAGATGGAAGAATCGGCTAAGAAAATGGAAGCTCAGTTTGGTCAGTTCTTTGATCACGTGATTGTGAATGACAATTTACAAGAAGCATCTGCGCAGCTGCTGTCTGCAGTACATCGTGCACAGGACGAGCCCCAGTGGGTCCCTGCAGTATGGATATGCTCAGACACTCAGCCCTAATTCTGAGCAGCAGGCAGCTTCAGAAAGATTACAGCTTATGTTTTACTTCAAGAATAATCCTAATGTCAGGATTGCAAGAATTTATCTTTGTATGTGAGGGATTTGGAAGAGGATTAGAAAAGAAGCTGCTATTGGAGATATAATCATACTATGTTCTGTGTAGCTCTTGAGCTTTTTATGTTACAGTTGCATCCACTTTTGTACAAAAAAAAAAAGGAAATACTGTGAGCACTCAATTATAAGAATAAAGAAAAATCTATTTTGTTGCATGTATCTGCATTATTTACTAACAGGTAAATTGAGAAAAGAAATTTTTATTATGGTTTTTCTGGTTCTGTGATGCCTCTACATTCTGGAAACCTTACAAATGATATTAAGTCAGAACATGCTTTTTTTTGCATGATGTCTGTCAGCAGCATTATTTATGGAGGTATTGATTTGTTCTAATCCTTTGTACTTTTAAGATAGGAGTGGTGCTGGCATAATATTAATTACTCCAAAACCAAGTTCTCTTCATAATACATATAATTTCTCTTTTCTGCTCTTTCATCAACTCATGTGAGTACAAACTGACAGAATATGGACTTACCAAAGAGGAAAACTGTCAGAAATTCTTTTTCTTGTTGGTTTGGTCTGTGGTAGCACAGTCTCCTCATCAAAGGGTGCAATGCTTGTAGCAACTAAGTTACTCATTCTCTCCTCAGCTCATATTTGCAGCGGTCTTGCCCCTGAGGTACACAGATGGTATTTTGTTGGCCTACCTCATCCTGGAGGAAAATCAACAAAGCGAGCTAAATAGTCTTGAAAGAGGTTATTTAAAGTCAAGTATTACAGCCACCAGGATGCCTGCTTGTTCTGGAGCCAGGGCTTGTATTCCGTGCTTAGAGGTAAAATGGGAGGGACCGAAGCTCCAATATGTCATTGATGTGGGGTAAGTACTGGTGGAGGGTGAGACAGCAGCCAGCTCTGCACTGCTGGTCCATGACCAGCTTCCCCACTTCGGCCTAGTCCAGCATCTGTCAACTCTTTCTCTTTGCCTTTCTTCCATGTATTATTTCCTACTTTTTTGGTGGGGTTTTTTTGTGTTTTGTTTTTTTCCGATTACTTCATTTATCAGTTTGAGACCCTGGCTACAAGCCGAACTAGTCCAGAACCCTTTCCCCCTTAATTTTGACAACGCCTCCCCCTCGGGGCGGCGGGGGTCGGGTTCGCTAGATGCCGACGAAAGTCGCAGCCAGGAGGGCACGGGAGGCCGCACCTCCCGGCGCTGGGGGGGCGCAGCCGCGGCGCGGGGCGGAAGGAGCAGCGGCTCCTCCCCGCAGAACCGGAGCTGTGCGGGCGCGGCCCATGGCGGCGCGGCGGGC